>NW_010229890.1:0-1210 GCF_000690775.1 Eurypyga helias | reverse complement strand
CAACTCGCTGATCACCAGCGTGTTCTGCTAATGCAGTATTTCTGCTCTCCCTGGAAAAAAAGACATGTCTGATAGTACCTGAAAGTTAGGTTTAAACTTCAGTGACGGGCTGATCAGTTACCTGCTGCTTTACACCGAAAAACACACAGCCTGCTTACCTGCGGCACTGTTCTCTCTAATTGATTCTTTCCTAAAGGTATTTCCCACTCCTCCGCCTCCTTCCTTTGCTCTGATTAACAATCGTAGCATGATCTCATCAGGCCTCGACAAGTATTGATGGGCCACAGTATCATGAGGCTAATAAAGTGTGTTACCCAGTATTTTCTGGTGACACATAAAAACTCCCTTATGAAAGACGCAGGAGACAGAATATAATATAAATGCCTTTCTAGTAACAGCGGAGTACTGCGGGCCCCGTGGCGCGAGTCCATTATTTAATGGAGCTCCGCGGGGCAGCAGCGCCCGAGCGCGTGGCGGGGGGAGGTGGGAAGGCGGTGATGGGGGGCCCCAGGGCCAGAGACCCCGCTGTGCTGCGGCCGTGGTGGAGGGGACGGGGTCAGGCAGGAGCGGGGGGACTTTCCGGGGACGGGAAAACAAAACCCCGGGACTCCCTCGCTGGGTGCTGCTCCAGCACCTGCGCAAGGCCCTCGGAGGTCCGCAGACCCCTGCACTCGCTGCCTGCTGCCCCCGCTGCTGCTGCTGTTTGGGTTTCTCTGTTACCCCACACTCCCCTCTTGATACGAGAACAGTACTAGGCTGCAATATCAAATATTGGCTGTGTAAGTCCATTCCTTTAAGGACAGGTGGAAACCCGCATCAGGTATCAATTAACCTTCCTCCTATTTACAATTACGCTCTGAGCGTGTGGCCGGCATTAAGCAATAAGGGTAAAAAGGCTAAATAATCCTCCCCTCTCTGACACATCACAAGTTTGACCGCAGCCAAGCCACGTGCTAGGAGGACAGCAGCGCCAGGTCGAGGTCACAGGCAAAGCCACGCTCCCAGTTCTGCAACTCTCTGCTGATTCCCACCCAGACCCCCAGCTGCGCTGGTGGATGCTGGTCCCCCACACCTCTGGGGCAGGGTGATGGGGCAGCTCCCCCAAAGGCTGGGCGAGCACCCTGCACCTCTGCAGGCATCAGCCTCCCATGCAGTGTCGTGCTTCGGAGTGACGTGCTTTAGGGTTGACGTGCTTTGGGGTGACGTGCTT
>NW_010229889.1:0-5844 GCF_000690775.1 Eurypyga helias | reverse complement strand
TATGATTCTATGATTCTATGAGTGTGATGCTTCTCAGTTTGCATTCCCAGGCAGTTCAGTGAAACTCTACACTGCAGAGGGAAGCTGGGGAGAGAAACTTGGAATGTGGGGATTGACTAGATGCACGTGTTTCTTGGCAGAGAGTCACAACCAGCGAGGGAGGCCAAGCTGCGTCGCTGTCGATGATTACGAAAGCGAGGGTGGAAGCATGATAAGCCAGACAGTTGCCATGGCCATCGCGGGAACATCGGTCCCTCAGCTCACCCGACCCAGCAGTTTTCTGCACACCTCATCGGTACAAAACCGTCTCTCCCTATTCCTTGACCCACGGTCTGTGTCAACAAGCAAGTCTTTACGCGTGCAGGTCCTGTGGGGCTGATCCGTGAGCAGCAGGACTCGTATCAGTTTGCAGCTGGGTGTTACACAGGGAGGCAGAGGGTGAAAGATAAGGAGGGACAAATCATGTTTGCATGTTGTTGTGCCTGTCTCAGGGAGGGTGTATTAAAATGCCAAGTGGGGATAAAAATCAACAAACCTCAGAAAATGGAAGAATTCTCTTTTCTGATAAAGATTCTCCTTTTCTGAAACAATCTGGTAAAAGCTCTGTGAGGTGTGATGTTCATTATGAGCTTTAGGCCCTAAACAAAAATTCCTACAACATCTAGACCCCATGTAGCTGAAGACATAAATGAACTATTTCCCCTGTTCTCTGCACAGGGAGGGAGTCCTGATTCTGGTGGCAGGCTGACCCTTCCATTTCTCCCTCCTCCTGCCTGTACTCCTGTGTCAGGACCCCATTTTGCTGTGTTTTATGTGCACTCAGAGGCACTGATACATAGATCAGAGAGCAAATGAAACCCCTCTGCTTAACTGTGAACCTGCTGCGTGTTATCAAAGGCATCTTCAGTGAAGTGGGGGTTTGCTGCCTGAACAGAAACTCCTCATGTGGTGTGATTATTTTGGTTCAAACTGCTGCTTCACTCTTGAGGTTTGGCTCTCTGGGCTCCACTGAGTTGTTGAGAAAGAGAAATGAGTGTCTCCTGGCTCTTAGTAAAAAACATCTATTCACCTTCTGTTCCTCTTTAGTGGTTATTTAGGCGGGGGTGGTAGCTGGTGCAAATCCTTTCAGTGACGATTGAAGTGTTTGGACGTGGAATACAGTGTGGCACATGTCTTGACCTGTCTGTTTTAGAGTGGCAGGCAGCACTCCACCTTCTCAACGGAGTCCAGCCGCAGCCTTCTGATCTGTCTCTTGTGGGTGCTCAAGAACGCAGATGAAAGTGTCTTGCAGAAGTGGTTCACAGACCTGTCAGTGCTGCAGCTCAATCGCCTGCTGGATTTGCTTTATCTTTGCGTATCCTGCTTTGAATACAAGGTACTGCTATATTGTTTAAACCTCCTGAAGTTCCTTCTAGGGCTCGCTGAGGAACTTTGCACTCCCATCCTTTACACGACTCCAGAAAGGCATTTCCTGCTCTCTCCTAAGTATTTCCTGTATTCAAAATCCCCAGGCTAAGCACTTGTTTGTGCAACCTCTAGCCTTTTTCCACGTTTACTTTTCAGCCATGCAAGTGTCTGCGCCTTGTGCTGCTTGCCCCTGATCTGGGAACTGCTGCAGGGAAAGGGGATAGCTCTTGGCCATTTTGCTTACTAGTGACAGGAGGAGAGTTTTCTGTAGCTGTGCTGGAGATTATCTGGGTGGATTATCTAGCTAGCAGCTAAACCTGTACTCCTTGCTTCCTTCAGACAGGAAAGATATTTTGAGTTGTTAATGCTTAGAAAATATCCCAGATTGAAAGACTCTTCCCTCATGGTCTCACTTGAAACTTGCAGGGCAAGAAAGTGTTTGAAAGAATGAACAGTCTGACATTCAAGAAGTCGAAAGACATGAGAGCCAAACTTGAAGAAGCTATTTTGGGAAGCATAGGGGCAAGGCAGGAAATGGTCCGAAGAAGCAGAGGGCAGCTGGGTAAGTAAGAAGTCTGTGCTATCCACTTTTTCCAGGAACTGTTACTCCCATCCCCAATAACTGCATGCACCCAGCAAGATCTTCAGACCAAGAGGCCCCTAGAAAAAGCTGTTTGCAGCACGATTCACTGGGTCGGCAAAATCTCTACACTTTTCCCGAGTTCCAGCTACAGGCAGTTTATTTGTTACCTGATCGCTTTTGCGTACATGTGGTCTCATTTATGGGGTATTCTTGCCTGAGCTTCTTCCAGTGTAGCACCTTTCAGGGCCACTTTCCAGTACATCCTGTGCAAGGATCAGAGTGGAAAACCCAGTGCCTGATCTTGCTTTGGTAGCTGTGAAAGTGCCTGGATATTTCTGCTAATTTAATGAGGCTTGAACTAGCCCGTAGTTGGGGTGATTGTGATGGTTTTTGCTGTTCGTGTTGTCTGGGAGGAAGGACGGCCCAGGACAAGGATCAGAACAGGGTTTGATCTCCGGCTCCGCCACAGGCAACCTGGGCCATGTGAGCCAGTTCTTGTGGGCTAAGTTGAATAATACAGAAGCCTAATTAAGTGATTATTTCAGAGAGATGGGGACCTTTGTATTTTTTTTTTTTAATCTGGCCCGATTGCCTTTACTCCTTGAAATTCCCCTGCCCTCCCAGCAGTGAGAATAAAGACATAAAAGACTGTGGGGAGGGCAGTAAAGACTGAAAGGAGGTCTCAGCACCATCCTGTGAGAAGGTTACAGCGTGCCAGTTGAGGACAGTGATACCGGATTGCTGAGGGTTGCCACACCAAGACTTCTCATGTAGCCCAAGGAAGGTGCTTCTCAGCAGCCCTGATAGCTACCTCCCTGCTCTGAGTATCTCAGCTGCCTCTCCCTTGGCTCTGCAGCGAGCTGGTGTGTGGCAGCACACAGCGGTCTGTGTTGCTCATTGCTCTCTGGGATGAAAACTGCTGCAAGTGAAGTTGCCTCTCATGCCACTCGGCAGTGACAGCATTAGGGGCCATGTCAACATCTGGGTTGAGTGCCGCAGCCTTGGGCTCTGAGATGTCATGGTTTGCTGTCCCTTCTCACTCGTAATCTAATCTAGAGTTGCTACCCGTGCAAAAAAAATGGCATTAGATGACTGCTGTTATTTTAATATTGTCCTGCAGAGAGAAGTCCTTCTGGGAGCGCATTTGGAAGTCAAGAGAATTTGAGATGGAGAAAGGATATGACTCACTGGCGTCAAAACACAGAAAAGCTCGACAAGTAACTCTGCCTTATCCTTCTACATTAACAATGTGACAGTGCCTGTGAGAACGCAGGGTCTCTCCCCCGAGAAGGCCCGTGGCAGCAGTCCACTTAGCTCCTGTGTGAGCAGGTTGGAGCCCCCCGCTGGAACGGGGCTGGCAGTGTGCAAATAGCTTTTAGACCAACACTGCCCCATCCAACTCTCTGCTTTTCCACTGTCCCTTGCTTGCTTAGATTTTAAAACGAGATTTAAAGAGTCTGATACAATCCGTTACCTTCTTAAAACCCTGGAGTAAGCTGTGATTTAGGGAGAAGGTCCATTAACAGTATTCACAGATAGCATATATATCTCATGTCATATTTCCTTTATTCCATAAGAGCATTCTGGAGTTGTCAAAGCTTGCTTTCCTTTCCTGTCCTAATCCATCACTTTGATTGTTTTTCCACATGTGCTGTGCTTTTAGAAGCCACAAACCAGCCAGGTACTGTAGCACTGGTGTGCAGTTCTTATAAATTGCCATTGTACATCTGCAGACTCAATCATCACAGCGTTGTTTGTGATGCTTGGCAGAAGTTTTTGGTGTGTGTGCGTGCAACTGATTGGAATGAGCTCTTTTTGCTTATTACACCCATTTCCTTTAAAATTCCCTCTCTCGGTGTGGTTTAATCCGGGCGGCTCAGGAGTTGTGTTTGAGCTTCGCTGCACGTTTTCTGTTTCCCCAAACTGCAGTCGCCATCCTCCCAGCAAAAGAATTGTCCCTCATCCTAGGAAAGCAATCTCAGCCCAAGTGAAGCTCTGAAGAAACTGGGGAATGGGGTCCTCAGACCCTGGATGGACAGCAGGCCAAATTTTATCCTTGGAGACACTGACACTCTCTGGAGTTGAAAGTACCTCTTCATGGCTTCTGATTGCTTTGTCCAACACAACAGTGTCACCTCTCGTTAAGTAAAGTCGTGGCTTTTTGTCCAAGATTCCAGTCCTGTTGAGGCATTGGGAAAGCCAAATAACTGTTGTGTTTCAGCCTGCTAGAGAAGGGACATAGGTACAAATTTCACCTTGGTGCAGCTCCAGAGCTGTGGATAAAGCTAAACCAGATTAAAATTTGGCCTGAAGAACTCATCGGTTCCCTGCCAGCTCTGGTTCTGAGCCCTCTCCTCTTCCCAGGAGGACTGCAGCTACATGTTAAACAGCTGTGGCATACCTTGATGGTCAGAGGATGATGGTACCTCACCCACAAAATAATCTGCTTAGATAACTGCAAGCCTGCTTTTTAACCCCTACTTGCTTACTGTGACCTGGGTCCGTCGCACTCCGCTCCTGCGGCACTGCAGGCGTGTCCTGCATGCGTAGGTAGAGTCTGCCCCTTGGAAACCTAATAAGCAAGACTGCTCACACCGAGAATTGTGCACAGCTCATTGCAGGTGGTGTTTTCTTGTATAGGGCCAGGCCCCAAACCTTCCTGTTGTGGAGCCTGAAGGGTCGATATGGAGCGTACGACCCAGCTCCCAGCGGAAGCAGTGTGGCAGGGGACGGATGAATATACAGGTCCCAGAGCCCAGTCAGCTGCTCTCCCCTTTGCTGTGTGTTTTGCTTGGATTTTGTCCCTACCCATGGGTCACGCTCCTGCCGTGATTTAGCCTGGGATGGGTCTGTCGGAGGTGGCACCAGGGGTAGGACAGGCCGTAGCTGGGCTCTTTCTACTGCTGGAACTTGGCCAAACGCAGCTCGTGCTACTGGAATTAGGTGGTTGGTGCACAATTCCTGGGGCCACCGGTGTGAGTGGGTGTATGAACTTTGTAAACCTTTCCAGGAAAGTGAATGCCTGGCGTATAACAGCAAAATTGTGTAGTTTTTCTGGGAGAAGAAGATATTCTCCAAGAACTGTAATATAATGTAGCTTAAACAGACAGATTGCATCCTCACGGTATGCACCCTGTGCTACACCCGGTGTAGCTGCCAGGGTCAGCAGTGCAGATATACTAGCTCGTGTAGCACCACCGTGTGTCCACAGCCTGTAACACAAACCCGTATGTTCTGTTCCTGGTTGTGCTCTTGCATGCCTGACGACGCTACTAAACCAGTTTTGAGCTGGACTTTTTTGATTCTAAACTGTTGTGTTCCTGGGAGAGTAACGAAGTGTCAGAAAGTGACCTCTGCTGAGCATGATGAACGTAAATGCTGTGTAAGTTTGTATACGTAAAAAATCCCAACCCTTTCTTCCGTCCTCTTAATGGATGCACTGGGATATCCTTGTAGTGTTGTCCAGCAGTGAATATATGCATTGCCACCGGGGGTTTTTTGCTAATGTGGAAGTAATTTTGGCTAGAAAATATGTAATTTTACCTCTAAAACAGAAAGTAATTTTTTTCCTTTCTTTTCTCTGATTAGATCAAGGGCAGAGATAGAACATGAGGCGCTTATTGATGGAAATCTTGCAACGGAAGCAAATCTGATTATTTTGGATACACTAGAGATAGTTGTACAGGTAAGGAGGATAAAAAAATAGGGATATAATAGCATTACGATTACCTGGCCAGGCAGCAGGATGTTAAACAAAACTTTCCTGCTGTAATGTCTTCCTTCAGTCTTTTGAAAGATGTTCCTTTTTGTAGTATAAGAAGTGGATGTTCAAAAACAGCCTGGAGAAGAGAAGG
>NW_010229888.1:0-1490 GCF_000690775.1 Eurypyga helias | reverse complement strand
TAATGACTTTACACTGAAAGAGGGTAGATTAAGGTTACATAGAAGGAAGAAATTCTTCATGGTGAAGGTGGTGAAGCACTGGAACAGGTTGGGAGAAACTGATATCCATTTATCTGAGCCCTGAGAAGATCAGAGGCTCAGAATAGGCAGCAAGAATAGGCAGCCTATAGGAAGGAGGGATTCCTCCTGTAGGAAGCAGGAATTAGGCTACTCTGTGCCTGGTAGATTCATGCTTCTCCACCTGATCTTTCAGCTGTGACTGGAGACTAACCCACTTCAAAAGAAGATCATTCTCCTCTGTCAGTCAATAGCAAAACGTGCCAGTGATTTCAGTGGCAGCAGAAAAAAGCCTGGTGAAAATAAGGGCAAAGAATAGGGGATGCAAATTCACAGTTGCCATAAATGTGCTTGCATGTCAGCTTTCCATCTGCGAAAGCTTTTGTATGAGCTAACCTCATCCCATCACAACAAGCCGTCAGCCTGCATGTGGGTGGTCAGGGCAGCGATCATGGTGAGATGGACATATATCAATCAGCTGCTGAGCACCAGAGCATTGCTCTGCTCTGCTCAGAAGGGAGGTCCTATGTGCTGAGGTTGCTCATGTTAGGTGGTGCTCAGAAGACACGTAGATTGTGGCAATCCATCATGCCAGACCAAGGAGACATGAGGGAAATCAGGCATGGGGCTGGGAGCTTCCTAGAATTACCACACAGCATCTCTTTCAATAATTGCTCATTCTCCATTGATTTCACAGCATCTGTATGTTATTGTTACGCCACGCTGCTGACACTGTGCAGTGGAAAGTGATTGTATTGGGAAGGTGGGATCTGGGTATCATTTAAAAATATAGCTCTGCTCTCGATTCCTTATTGCCCAGGAAAAGGAACAGAGTCAAGGCTCCAGGCAGCTTACTAGGCAAGGATCCTGGAGTCTCCAGCTCCGGAAAGTTCACCTAATGAAGCATCCTTAAAGGCCACAAAAAGCCCGGTCTGCTCAACAGCCTTCACACTAACCAGCAGAGAAACATGGTAGGAACCAGGCAGACATGCACCAGAGTCTACTTTTGCTAGGAGCTTTATCAACCCAACTGGGCCTGCTGGCATGTCAGCACAGTGCGGTACTTCAAGGTATGGGAGGGCCTGGGTTATACTCCCCCACCAAACAGGGAATTATTCTTCATGCCTCTGGAACATCACATAGGTAGGTAGTTTGGTGGGGCAGAAATGGCTTCTCACTTTGTCTAATTGCAAAACCTCTCTCCTGAAAATCCTACAGTGTAAATAAGCATGTGATAGACTTGGAAATACAACTATTTTCTTGGGGATATGGCTTTTGGGGTTTTTTCAGGGGGAGAAGTGTTGACAACCTTTTGGGAGGAAGAGGAAGATACATTTTTTAAGATGAAAGAGGGGGTCAGGTGCAACATGACCCCACTCCAACAACATGACCCCACCCCATGAACGCCACTCATCGGTGACGAGTGGCGTTCC
>NW_010229887.1:0-3697 GCF_000690775.1 Eurypyga helias | reverse complement strand
CAGTGGTAGCACTCCACGTGGTAGTCTTTGTCCATGGACACCACCCGAATGGTCTCCTCAGAGCCCTATTGGGGAAGCAGAGAGAAGGTCGGAGCGGGCTTGCACGCGGGGTTTTCTTCGCGTTCCGTCAGCGCCCAACCTGCTGCTTTGGAGAGCTGTTTCCCTGAGGGACCCCCTCTTCCTCGGCAGAGCGGGGCTCTGACCGCCGCGGGCTGGCCCCTGGTGCGCAGCGCTGCAATGCTGGGTTTGCTGTGTAGCAGCAGCGTGGGTGTCTGACGTACCTACGCTGCAGAGGTCATCTGGGAAGCATAGCCAAAACCTCACCCTCAAGGGACAAGTTAGTTTTGAAATCCAATGATCTTCCGAAGGCACCCAGCATCTGAGCGAATTACCGGCCAAAAACTGACTTGGGTAACTTTCCCTTGTAGACAGACATCCCGGCCTGAGCTTTCCAGGACTTGTATCCCCCTCAAACCATCTGCCACACGGCTATTTTGCACGCACGTATGTCACCGTATGTACCCCACAGGGATTTACATACCAGTGGCAGGTAATTATGCGCACAGGCTAAAACCCCAGCGTGAGGGTGGATGGAGTTGTGTAATTCCTGGCTGAGCCCCAGGCCCTGCCGAGCAACCCGTACCCTTCGTGTAACCTCACAGGCTCTTCCCCTGATCCTCTCTGAAGACAGAGCTCATTAAATTTGTTGCCTCGCATTGTTTCCAGCTCCAGGTGTGGTTAGAGCATCAGATATGACGTAGAGTATGTCTGAGAGAAGCTGTGGGCAAGTTAGTACCCGCTCTGCTAGACTAGAACTAACCCAAGAAACCTCCCTGGGAAAGCACATGGAGCCTACCCCGTTGGCCATCAGATGAGTCAGCAGGACGACTGCTCTTCTTTTTTTTGAAGTCATTTTGTAAGACACAAATCCAGTGAAATTTACAGCAGGGTTTTCGCTTCACACCCCATGGCCAGGCCCAGCAGCTGTGGCTCACCCTTCCGAAGGTTTTCAATTACATGAGTGAGACGGGGCCATTTAACAGAAACAGGGCTGACAAACGGAGAGCGAGGTGCAGAGCGGTGGAGGTGGCATGCTGAGAGGCTCTGCCCACAGGCGTGCTGGGGCACAGCAGCTTCCAGGATGCAAGCTCCGGCTCTACAAACGTGAGGAGGAAAAGGAGGGAGGCGCGGAGGCCCTTGCTTACAAACGAGCTGGTCAGTGAGCGCAGCAGTGGGAACTCAGACGGTCCTGCACCCACCACGGGTTGAGGGAGCCCCACTGCGGGCAGGCAGAAACGGGGCGTCTTCACACAGAAGTCTTATCATGCCAACTCCGCTGCCAGGACAGGCTGAGGGTGCAAGCGGGTCATTCACCTGGCTTCCCTTTAGCCCACCCCTTTTCCACCGCTTTAAGTGGTTCCGTTCCATTGCCACCTCAGGACAGCAGACTGTGAGGCCTTTTCACAGGGTCAGGGTAACCCTCAGACACCTTTTCAACGCTGGGCATCTTAACAGATCCACATCAGAAATGCAAACGTAGCAGACAAGGAAAATTGCTGCTTGAGCTAATGGGAGATGCTAAAAATAAACAGGGCTTTACTTCTTGGGTTGCTCTTGGAGCCCCCATCAGGGCTTTTGATTAAATGAGATTTATAACATCATAATTAGGGCCTGGAAAGCACCCTAAAGATACAAAGTACTAAGTAGCGTGACTATTACAACCTCTGGGAAAGTTTGGGAGTGCCATTACTGCTGAGCTGCATTAATTATCTGACACAGTATGGATTCTGGAAGGGGGAGGAAAAGCATCAACTGTGTTTTTAGAAAGTCTTCGTATGCCAACAGCTGTTTCCTCCAAAAAGTCAGTGCATGTGAACACGTACCTGTGCTGGTAGGATCGGCTGGTTACAGGAAGCGCATTTTGGTGCAAAAACCCTAGGGTGCAAGAAGAAAGTGTTTAAAGAACACATTTAAAGCTTCTTCAAAACCGAGCGCGCTATTCTAACCATGCCTTGTCTGTAGAAAAACGTAGGGCCACAGAATTTGAAACACCTCTACATGTTTGATGATATTCAGGGAAAAGGAGAGGCTGATCTACCCCAGCTTAGGTCTTCCTGACCTCTAGGCATAGGGAATCCAGCCCTCTCCACACCCCCCCTTTTCTTACCTTCCTTTACTCATAAAGCCATTCAGACTCTTCCAGGGACTGGCTGCTTTCAGTGCAAATCACAGAATGGTTTGGGTTGGAAGGGACCTTAAAGATCATCCAGTTCCAACCCCCTGCCATGGGCAGGGACACCTTCCATTTAAAAATGCAGCACGTGAGAGCAGCACTTCAGGCACATGTGAGCAAGCAGGAGCAACCCTTTTCATCTACTACAAGGCTTATAAAACTACACCAATAATTTAATTTCTCTCATCTTTCCAAGCATACAATGGATTTGCATACTTACGTATGGTAGTCTTTGACACAGTAAATATTGTTCTCCACATCTACAGTGAAGGGGACTCCATCCAAACACTCGTTACACACCACGCAGCGGAAGCAGCCAGGATGGTATGACTTTCCAAGGGCCTGTAAGATCTTACGAGGCAAACAGCAAAATAAGTGGATGCATGATTAGGTGAGATCCACTCCCCACGTACCGCTGCGTCCGATTCTTACTAATGACAGCGAGATGAGCACTTCAGGAGGAAATCACCACTCTGCAGATCTGTCAACAAGGGGCCTTTTAAAACATTCAACTTGCTGATTTCAGTGGGTTTCAGTAGGCTCCCAGTAAAGAGAGCGAACTGACAATCAGGCTGACACCTGTCAGTCTTCGCTCTACGGGGCCAGTGCTGCCAACAGAAACTAAAAACGGCCTCAGAGGCCACTTCTTGGAAACTCTGCTACAGCCAACACAAGTTACTGGGATGCAGAGTTAATTCACAGAGCTTAGCTGCTGTACAGACAGAACCCAAACCAGTCATGACTCAAAATGTAAAATAACAAGCAAATCAATAGATGTCTCTTAATTACTGATCCTATCCACCAGTTACTGACTGGTTATCACTCAGCCATCGGGGCCCAGCGGTTTTTGTTAAAATTCCATCTGTTTCCATGTGTTTGCATACAGATCCATCCACCTGCCCAGGCGGACCTTCCCTGCTGCATTTTAGAGTTCCCAAGGCAAGGCCTGATGCAGCTCCAGACACACCGCTGCCCAAGAGATCCCCTCCCTCCTGGCGCCAGCATTCACCATGGCACTGGGACACCAGGGAGGATGGCCCAAACCCACAACCAAGCATCTGAGGAGAGCGAGACACGTTATCACCCTCCGGCAGCTCTCAATGCGTCATAGCACCAGCTGCATACGTTTCAGGTGTAAGCAATGCCCCTGGAAGGTAATTTCAAGAAGTATCTGGTAGCAGCAGTGCTCAGCCTGGAGCAGCGACTGAGCTGGAGATGAAAAATCTCCACAGGCCAAGCTCTCATGGCCCTGAAGATGATTCTAAGAATAAAGATCCAATCAACAGAAGTGAGAAGCGGCGCACAGGAAAAATGCACCAAATCAACCTAATTTAACCTTTTTTCCCCCCTCTAATGAAGCCCTGCAGCTCTCCTTTCAGTGAGTGGCATCAGACTCCACTGGCTGGCAAGCCTGTTCCTAGCCAGGAACAAGGCGTCAGCGTGCTCGCACTGTACGTCGGGCGC
>NW_010229886.1:0-3094 GCF_000690775.1 Eurypyga helias | reverse complement strand
GGAAAGGTACCTTTTTACAGTGACTGCCTAAACCAGCGCTTAGACATGTAAAATGAAAACAAAAGCATAATTGAATTCTTTACCCCCTCCAAAAGTCACCCCAGCAGCAGAGCAGCTTGCCACTCACAGCACTCTCACATAGCTCTTCAGAGAGACAGGGAGCCATATTGCAAATAGAGACACAAAACATCAGAGAAGAGCTACCGTTCCAATTAGGGCAAAATCAGCCACTCTAGGCTATAAAACAACAGGAGGCATCACAACATCGATACCTGAGAAACACTGCCACTTGTTATCTAACCATATCGCTCACTCAAAACATTACTCAGGAGATTCAGAGCCAGCCTAAACACTTCACAAACGATCCAGAGCCGTATGGCACTGCATTCTTTCATACCTCAGGAGTAAAAGTTAGCCAGAGCCTTCTGACAAACTAAAATGATTTATTATCACAAAGCAGAACTAATGCATTCTGCTTTACAGCTCTCCTGGTAGTCTAGGAGAGATGTTGCATTTATTACCTACAGTACATAATGCCCACTGCAGAGCTCTGTATTATTCATAAGACTGGCTTTTTTGTGCCATCATAATGCTGATAAATTATGAAAAAATGCATATTTTATTTCAATTTCTAACATATTTTGGTATACATATCAATCCATCACATTGCTGTAGGAGGAATAAGCATTATTGCTGACAGCTGTTGATATGTTCACCTCAACACAGACAAAACGAAAGGGCTGCAGAGATCATCCTCACTCATAGCTATCATTCACCTTTCAATGCTTAATTTTTTGTGGTTTAATATTTGGAGGAGGCTATGGGAAAACATCAGTGCTACCAGCATCTGTCTGGCAGTGCCAAAGGATGAAACAGTACAAAGGATAAAAGAGACACCAGAGCTAGAAAGTGGTATTCACAGTTTTCTCTTCAAGGGTAGATTTCTGCTAAGAGAGTGGGACCTTAAGACAAATTATATTCCTAGATGAAGGTAAGGTTAACTTCTACAGGGGCTGATATAGGTGCTGCTGAGTAACACAACTAAAGACGCAGGTGGGGCTGAAAGGAAACAGGTTATTTCAGCTTCCCTATCTGGTTGTGGCCCATTTCTTCCTCTCTTAGCTGGAAGTAATAAGCCTATAGCACAGAGGGCCCCCTTTATGACTGCTCATCAGCCCTGATTAAAACCATCTCGCTGAAAATACTGCAAAAACTGAACCACCCTGCCCTCAGACCTGCTCAAGTATTCACAAAAGCATCATCTATAATGACAGACATATATAAGCTGAACTATTTGTCTTCAACCCTACCATTAAATTACTTTTACATATGTCAACCTGATGTTAGTACTTCTAGTGCCTTCCACAGAACACAGTTAACAGGAATAGCCCTGTAGATACTGGGATATCATGACAGTTGTAGGATTTTTTTCTACCATTACTGTTTTACACCATAGCACATAGAACAGAACAGATGAGCAGAGTCATCTGAACTATTACCCTAGAAAACATCAGTTCTCACAAACTGCAAAACTCTCTAGTTCATAAACTATTCTCTCTTTTGGAAAGCCTAAATCCTACTATTCCTTATTATATTATTCCATTTTGGTTTTAACTTGAAACAACTGCTACTAATATGAAATGCAAGTCAGTTCTCTGCTACTTCATTTTTATTCATTAAAATACGTTACTAATATTTACTGAAAGATCACAGCACTGACCCAACAGAAAGTGTGCTACTTTAATCTGTCGTACACATAGCATACGTAAGGTGCCTTTTAATCTCCACACAAATATTCTGTGTGAGAGGCCCAAGTCTGACATACAGCCACAGCTCTTACATCTACAAAACCATTAACATAATTGGCTCTAGAGCAGGTGAAGGGTTGTTTGCCTTAAAATCCTACCAGCAGACTAAAATATCTAATGTCCACCTTTTGCTCCATGGACTTTCTAAAAATAACATGCTGTCTCCCTGCATGAAGAGAAATTTGTACTTCACACTCAGCGAGTTGCTTAAATCATTAGAGGGGGAATTGATTTCCTTTAACAAGTGCTGCCGGCCCAGTGCTGAGTGAGGATGCAGCCCTGCCACAACCTGAGCTATGACATTAGTTCCTTGGAAAGCCTCAGTGGCATCCCAAGCAGCAACATCTCTTCCAGCTCACAACCATCCTGAGCAATCGGGAAATGGACGCGGCAAGCCTACTGCCACCCACAACAGAGCACCCTTCCTCCACCAAGGGGACCCAGGCACCACCTGCTCCCAGATGCCTCGCCTCACCCTGGTACAAAGGTTTCTAACTCAGAAAACTCTCAAATCAAGTCAATCTTCACAAAATTTGCCTAAAAGCAACATACAGGAGTAACCAATAGCCTTAAAGGTGCCTGCACACATTGGAAGTATTAATCAGAAAACATATCAAAAGCATAAATGCACACAATGCAGCCAGGGCTGCACCCAATATGGGGCTTGATGGGATAAACTAGGATACCCTGCCATCTGCTGGGAACTGTCAGCTTGCTGCATCCACAGCCTGCTTACTGCCACATACACAATTACATACTATTAAAAATCCAAAATCAACAAAAAGTAATGAAAAAAGTGTGCAAATCATTCTGTGCATCACACAGGTCACCTAGGAAATACATAGTATTGTATATACTTTAAAGGCATATGTGTTTTCCAGGATCTCCTCTGGTGTAGACATCATTTTATATAATTTTATTTTCCATAATAATTTATTCTAATATCAACATTGTAAGTGTTATCAGTCCCATTAATTCTTGAAGAAATTCTATTATGCATTATTTGAATAATAAAGGAAACATTTCAAGATGCCAGTGATCTTAAAAGACTTGGTGATAAACTGTCACTTCATAACTTTGGACAGTTACCTTACTTGTAGGATCTTATTCTAAGTGTTTTGGTATTTTAGGAGGTGGATTTTGTTTCAGTTAAAACCCCAGCTGCTAGATTCAGAAGACTTCACAAGAATTTGAGCCTTTTCATTCTTTTCAAGCAAATTACAATTAAACAAGCTTGAGAAAATGTAACAGAAAAGAAAGGATGGGGGAAAAAATCCCATCTATCT
>NW_010229885.1:6559-7994 GCF_000690775.1 Eurypyga helias | reverse complement strand
CTTGTGCTTGGGATTGCCCCAATCTGGTGCAGCACCTGGCACCAGGTGCATGACCTTGCACTTGGCCTTGTTGAACTTCATGACTTAACTATGGATCATGGTCCCTCTGGAGTGGGGGCAAAGGAGAT
This sequence comes from Eurypyga helias, assembly GCF_000690775.1. Taxonomy (NCBI): domain Eukaryota; kingdom Metazoa; phylum Chordata; class Aves; order Eurypygiformes; family Eurypygidae; genus Eurypyga; species Eurypyga helias. Next base: position 7,866 of record NW_010229885.1, on the reverse strand, counting down.
GGAAGAATTAAACAGCAGTAATCTGTAAAAACTTGGTTCTTCCAAAGTGGAGAAAAGAGAGCAGGCTGTAGCAAGTGGCTACATGTGGTTTTGCTACCAGCGGAGTGCTCATCTAATGCACCTGTTTACAACAGTTCAGATCCTTCAAAATGTTTCAGTTAGCACTCATTACAGCTGCATCTCAGTCTTTCCATTGTAGAGGAAAATAAGTCGTTGTCAACTCAGGGGGTCACATGCAGACAGATAAGCTAAAAAGAGGTCAGGTAATTCAGTCTGAACATACCAAGTAGTCAGATCAAATATGCTGGAAGTCTACAACAGGAGTTATTGCTGGGCCATACACAATGATTCAGAATTCCATAAGCACAAGTGACAGAGGCTGAAAGTCAATGGGAGCTGGGCTGCAATTACACATTCACCAGCAGTACTGCCTATGGCAGCCAAAGTAATCACCCCCTCAGTCCCAGCCACTTATTCCTGCCCTCGCACAGCATGCAGTCCTGTGCTTGAGGAGGTGTTTGTGTGCCCATCTCATAACTAGAATGGGGAAACTGGTCAAGGTGTAAAACAAAGCCATTAGAAAAATAAGAGTGATTGTTATTACAAAGGCAGTGGCAGCACATAGAGAGACTCAAGGAGGACAGCCCATAGAAGGAACTGATGAAATTATGCTGCTACCACAACATTGTTCAGCAGCTATATGCATTGAAGAAGAGTTGCTGCATCTCCCTGAAAAGATTTACCACATGCCAAGCCACCATCCTGGATGCCTAATTTCCTATTCTTGTTTTAACAGGAATATAAGAATAAAGACTAAAAACAAGTAGCAGACTGAAGATGCCTGCAGCTCAGTATATTGGCCCTTACATACTCACCTACCAAAATCTCTATGGATTAGGCTAAGAATTTATCAGTATTTACCTGAATTAGAAAGCATGCTGTATGTTCTGCTATAAATCAGCCCAAATCGGCAGGATCAATGTACAGTCTCTCTTTGCAAAACTGCTTAATTATTTGCTTTTCTTTCATAAAAGAAACCTCTTTTATTTTTTTGAGTTCAGCTTTTTTTCTGTTTGGCTTGACTGATTTTTTTTTTCTTCCCCAGAAGCAAAATGAAAGCCAACATCCCAATGAGTTTACAGTCACACAACAAAACAGCTGAAAAATCACAGAGGCAAAATACCCCCTAAAGAAAAAAGTTCAACCATCCCTGGCACTGTATTTAAGTAACAGATGCAATTTTGTACTTACTGCAGTTTCAATATTGGAAAATAAGTCTTTGACTATGATCTTCAGAAACTCTTCAG
>NW_010229885.1:0-6528 GCF_000690775.1 Eurypyga helias | reverse complement strand
TTCCCTGGATGGATTGATCCCTCTTTGTTCTCAGATATGTATTCCAGAAATCAACAGGACACACAGCACTTTTCCCAGCAGGAAGTTAATTACCAGTATAAGAAAAAGCATTTTTTCAGGCTTCTATTTTCAGATAGGACATTCCCTTTAAATTTTTTTGCAGAAATAAGCAACAGACCATGCAGTTTGTTCATTTTGTCTCCTTTCCTCCATCACCAGGATTTGTAATAAAATGAACCCAAAGCAACTACTGAAACACTGGATTGTGTGTTTGAATTCATGCAGAGGTAACTCTTACTGTTGTAAAATACATGGAATTATCCTTAATTTGTCAAGGAGCAACAAGAGGTGACTGCTTCCTGAAGAACAAGGTCAGCAGGGCAAGAACCACACTGGACAGGGCCCCATCCTACCATGTCAAGTGAAGTGAGCTGAACAGACTGCAGAGGGTGGAGAGATCCAGCCATGAGCCCAGATCAGAAGGCCATGTGTCACGATCACAAGGCAGGTCTGAGGTCCAGCCAACAAGTCAGCCTGCGTGTCAAGGTCCAGAAAGTCATGGCCACACAGTGGCACTCGGTGGCAGAGCTGGAGACAGGCACACCCATGGTGTGGCTCAGGCAGGGGGTGATGATCCCATGCTGAGTTGAAATGGGGCTCCTAGGGCCAAGGGCAGAGGATGGGAAAGGCCCCAGGGGACCTTGGTCAGGTACCTTCAGGACACATCACTCTAAAAGGACTGAATAGTTTCTGTTGTTTTTTGATTTTGGTTTTAAATACACTTAAAGCTGAGAAGATCAGGCCTAAGTTCTTTTGCGTGCGTTCCTGAACTGAGTTAACATCCATCTATTCTGGAAGATTCAATTTGGTTTGTTTTCAGAATATATCATATAAAGGACATGTGTTTTCCTACACAACATGCTATGATTTGTTATTCTCAATTCATGATTACGTAACATAATCAGTACAAAATTTCATAGACTCTGTTGTGAAAATAACCCACATACCACCAGGTCTTTACAAGATAATCACGGGGTATTAACTAAATATTATCTTTAATCAGGGTAAAAGTCTGGCATTATTCTCATTCCGCATTTGAAAATCCATGTTTAGCTGTATTACAAGATTCTCCAAATGACACTGAATCAGTAATGCTCTACAGGGACTACAGAATTGGTCCCAATGGGCAAAAAGTAGAAAATAACTTTGCCACAAGTACATTAGCCAATTTTCTGTCACTTACTTATATCAGTTTGCCAACTAATCTTGCTTACAAATCTTGCTTATAATTCATTAATAGTATTTTTATCATCATCAAACACAAGGAATCCCCAAAAAAGCTGAGTTCTAGTGTGTTGGGAGCTGTATGTCACCACAGATATTCTGAAGCAAATCTTTGAAGTGTTTTTTGTTTTGGTTTGGTTTTAAATCTCAAATAACAGGATTCAAATGTTGTCCTCTGTTTTACTTTGGCCATTTCCGAATACTTTGAAGTTTCACCTTTTTTCTCCTGCAGTAGTCTTTGCTTTTCTCTAACTGTCAAATCATAACAAAGCCAGGCTAAACTTCTGCACTAAAATTCAGCGTGATGTGCTTGGTTTTCATTACACCAACCTGAAGTTTCTCAGGACCTGTTTGTACAACAGCTCTCAGTTATTTAATTCCTCTTGGTCCAAACATGAATACCTCTTTATTCTTCATCCCACATCTACCCTTTGATACAGTTTCTCATCGTTATGCCTTAGAGCAGACTTTTGTGTACATGCCAACACTTTTTCAAGTTTGTAAACTATACACACCTCTTGCAGGCACAGTGACTGAGACACAAAGTACTTCTTGGGACATTCAACCTTTGTTGACAATCGATTCCACAGAAATTACTTGTACTCATTTTACTGCTGTTATTAAAAAAAAAATTAAATGTGATAGGCATACAGCTATTTTGAAGCCATGTGTTTTAAATGAACTCTAAAGGAGAAGTAATAAGCTGCACACCAGCCAATCAAATGCCATGATATAACTCCAGATATTCTATTAATTCTGAATTATAGTCCTCCTTACTAAATCTTCTTTCAGATCTCATGTCCTTAATATACAATAGAAGAGCACTTATGGGAATTGGAAATTGAGAGTTCACAGTTATGGCTGCAATTCATTTTTTCACTAGAAGTCAAAATCAGCCCATCAGTCAAAGAAATACCATCTCCTATAACTGTTCGTAGGGATAGGATAGAATTCTTCTACTACTTTTGAAATGCATTATAAAACGGCCTCCTTAACTGAGAAATCCTAAAACCACAGGTAGTAACCAAGACCAGAATGATGCTTCAGTTTGCAGATAGAGGAATTACAACTTCTACAGGCCTAGTTGAAATCTAATGTTCAGGACCAAAGTCTGCTGAATTTTCCCTTCAGAATACAGTATCAGACATACTTTCAATTCAGATATATTGCATACTGCAAGACTGTTTTAAATCTATAGTTTGATATTTTGGTAATTTTTTAAAAATTTAGAATGGCCTAATTAAAAAATAAAAATTGCCTGTAGAGCTAAACTACTACAGATTTTCAGTACTAGTATGTATCTGTATCACCCAACCTGAGGCAGGCAGCAAAGCACAGAAGAAGAAGATGGTCTTAACACAGTGTCTTACAGTCTAGGCAATTAAGCCATCGAATATGCAGTCAAAATAACAAATTGCTTGTTAAATAATTTTAAGTCATACTTCCCTTAGAATATCCTTGTAACAGCTTGTTACAAGATTCAATGTCGCTGTCAAAATTCAATGTCTCCTGTCGCACAGACAGTGGCAAGCAGATTAATAACAGAAAATGTAATGCACTGTTATCCTTCATTGACTCACTGACAAATGATGAGGCCCCAGCTACAGGGTTTTTTTAAATCTTGTATTTTAAAACTTATATAATCATGAAAAAACCCACTCCACATATTCCTCCTGACATTAAACCTGTGAAAGACTGTGCTTATGTTGTGACATGTTACTTCTCCTTTAATTAATGGAACAGGATTCACATTGTGATTATTGGAACAGATAAAGGATTCTGGTGATAACTCCTGCAATTGCTTGTTTTAGCAGGACCTGCCTTGGGTTCTTTTCATGGAATGGCACCATAATCCTATTTTCTTGCACCGACAAATTTCAGTCCTGCAATCCTGGCAAACAAACAGGACCGGATTGCAGAACTGCATTGCGCTTCTGCAAGGTGTTTGGATCTGCTCTCATTTCAGCTTAAGACATGTATTTATTTCAATTTAGATGAAGTTGCTTAGGAACACATTTAGGGTAAATTAAGTTTAGACATGCAACCAAGAATACAGATGTGTGTGCTGAAACGAGCAGTTAACAGCTGTACTCAGGGTCTTAGATTATACCCGTTTATCTGAAGGGGAGGCAAAACCCTCATCTCACATCTGTGAAAGCATAAATTCCATTGATGAAAAGGAGCTGATAAGCTGAACTTTTAACACTACTAATACTCAAGAGCATGCTGAAGTCCTCTGGAGACCGAAGTCCTGTGCACCAGTTGAACTAAGGGAGATTGCCGTAAGCCAAGACCTTATGTTAATAGTCACATACCACCAAAACCAAGCAGCTGAACTATTAAAGATCACATCACCTGAAATTTGTTTGCACAAACAATTTGGCACACGCTTATGAACAAGGGATGCTTCTGTGGAGGCAGGATCAATTCATTAACAGAGTATGGACTGAATTATTCATAGAAAATAAATTATTTAGTACCTGTGCTTTAAAGTACCACATGCCATTTTGGGCACTTATTACAAAAAGGACATTAATAAATTAGAGAAAATCTAAAGTAGGCAAGCAAAACAATGAAGGGGTTGTACAGATAAAGCCCAGAGGAGAGGGAATGAGAATGCTTTGTTTATACCTGGCAGGAAAGGCAACAGAACACCTTTGAAGAACAATCCCTTCTGGTAAGGGATTATTTACAATGGTTGAAGAGAGTAATAGCTTCAATCTAGAAGCGGTCAATATTAAAACTGACGAAAGACTTGGAAGGAGGCTTATTATACAGTAAGTCTGTTCAGTTGGGTGTTTTGTTACAAAGTAAGTAGGGCTGAAAAATCATTAGAAACACTTAGCTAATTCTCAGTTTGGCTCAAATTTTCCATTTGGAGAAAGGCCTTGCCCTATTAAGAAGGCCCTGGCTATGCATTAGAGCACCAGAGTTGTGAAATGCAATTCCCTGCTGCTCCCAGAGCTTCACAGTGGCAATGCACGCTGGTACTTAAAAATGATCCCGATAAATCAGCTTGGTGAAAACTGTCTAAGCCCTTTAGCTGGCAGGATGAATTGCTATTTCCAGAGAGAATTACAAAAGAAATTTCTGAAATATTCCAAACCATTCTGTAACAGATGATTAAGCAACAGGGAAACTTTCTAAAGAAGACATAAAGGCTGGGAGTGAGCTAGGTGACAGTCTTTTTCTAAATGATGCTGAAATTTGTATCATGCTCTACACTTCTACCACCTGAGCTTGCATTCAGTGAAATCAACAGCAAGTATTTCACTAACCCCCAAAATCTTAGAATTCTGTTGTTGCATTCTGTAGTTGGACTGTTCAACATCCTCAAGTCCTTGAGCCAGATGTCTGCTGTGGTATAATACCTTGATAGCAAATCACCCCATTCATAGGAAACATGAGATTACAGCAGCAGCTTGCAGGGTAAGCACTCTGACACGGGCAGGGGAAGAAAAAGACTTCTAATTGTTCCAGGTCTAGACAAATCATCCCAAGGGATGCAGCCAAGCCACAGACTGCAATTTAGACATTTTGCAATTCTAAGCACAATTTGGTCATCTCATAAAGCCAGAAGCATGCCCACTCTAAATTAGTTCCAAGTTATTTCAACACAAGAGCTACAGAAAGACTTTCTTTGGGGCAAGGTGGGAACTTCAACAACTGCTAATTCTGCAGATTGTACATTTGTCCCAGGAAAAGTATATAGGGCCACATTGAAGGGAAGTGCAAAGTGACAGTGACTGTGAGAATGCCTGCACCAACATTTTTATACTCTACACTTTGACAGTTACAGGGCTTTTCCACCTTCTCATGCTTCATCATCCAGAGGTGAAAAGTACTTACTGGGCTACCTCCCTAGTGAATATGCAGAGGCATTACCTCAAAGTCCTGGAGTTCTAGCTATCATGACATGTTTATTATTTTAACACATTTTTCCGTTGTAAAAACATTTCAGAAAATTTACTCTCCCCATTGTCAGAATGATCAATTCAGCTTCCCGCTCTACAGAAATTTCACATACGTTTCTGCTTTTCACTGCGTTTTTAAAAAGTTAAATGCAGAGCAGTAGCATTAACAGTTGTGGCCTTTAACTACTTCCTAGGGATTTTAAAGGCTTAATATCTTGAATATTGCAGCGTGATCTAAGAAAAAGAAGTGTTCTGAGTCTTTGTTCATTAATAGGAAGAAAGCAACTCTCCAAATCTTTAAACAGAATTCTACAAAACCACAAAGTCCTACTGTTATTAAAAATCTCACATTAAACACGCTCTACCAACAGTATCGTTTGACAAGCAACAAGTTCAGCTCATTTGAAGACTATCGTTGCCTAGAGCTTGCCATCAACCCCGACTCAAGCACCACAGTAAGCTTTCCATTTGTTACAGACTGATCATAGCCTAATATACCTCAAGTGAAAAAATCAGAAAATTACATTTCAATTTCATACATTTTCAGAGTAAGTACCAGGTAAAACCAGAATGATGCATTTTCCCATTTTTAATGCTTTCGGTCAATGAGACTGCAGATCCAAGAAGTGCTGATTGCGTAACACCTTTCTACACACACTGTAATTCCCTGCAGCAATGCCCCGTCTCCCAGTACAGCAATAGTGTAACTAATTTCATGCCAGTGTCAGAAGAATCAGTATGCACGAAGTGTTGGTTGCTTACTGAAAAATTAATTAGTGCTATTTGTATGCATCACTCAACTTTTTGTAACAGTGAGCAAGAACTGCATAGCGATTTCCTAAATTCTGCTCTAACTTTTTTGCACTGTTTTAAAATTCAATAAGCACAAATCACTGCTGTTTTATGCAACCAAACAACAAATTGCTTTGCTATGACTCCTACATCTATTTACTTAATGGAGACACTTATAATAGAAAGTCCTTTGAATACCAATGCTTGTTTCCATAGATGCTGTGTCCTAATTAAAAACGTTGTGAAAAAAGTATTAGGAAAGAAAAATATAAATTACACTGTAGTCTGAATTCCTCTACGCTTCCCATATATCATGCCTGTAATTTCATAACTCACACTTCAAGCATGGATATGGCTCAAAGCCTCCCACAAAACACCAGACACCATGCCCAGATGCTGAGACAATTGATGTCTATGTCTCTAAGTGGGATTTGGATCTGGGATCATCTGGCACAAAGAGAAGAATGCTGCTGACACTGACTGATGAAACTCTGCACAAAGCAGCCGTATTTTTGGTTGGCCCAGAAGGCCAACCGTA
>NW_010229884.1:0-5165 GCF_000690775.1 Eurypyga helias | reverse complement strand
AGATGATCTTTAAGGTCCCTTCCATGGACCTATGATTCTATGATATTGGGAAGGAATTCTTCCTGGAGAGGGTGGTGAGGCACTGGAACAAGTTGCCCAGAGAAGCTGTGGATGGCCCATCCTCGGCTGTCTTCAAGGCCAGACTGGGTGACGCTTTGACGGTCTTTAAGGTCCCTTCCAACCCAAACCGTTCCGTGATTCTGTGAACTTAATAGTGAAAATGTAGTTTGGTGGTTCCTCAGGAAGGATTTGAATCATTTTAGCTGAGATGAAGCATAATGCATACTTCTCTCCCATGAAGTTCCAGCCTGAAAATGGGTATCCATCCTCTGCTGGCTGCGTATTTTCCATCCATGCCATTCATATGGTTTCTTTGTCACATAGTGTATCAAGATTGTGCCAGATCTGAAATACTTCTTTCAGTGTAATGAAGTAACACTGGCTCCTGGCTCCCTGTATCATGACCTTGCTTGGGAGTGGAACATGTGATGTGACAGTGGGGTTTGACTGTAAGTGGCATGAATTCTGCTGCAGGGCAGCAGCTGGCTAGTGCTTGTGCTAAGCATGACATGCGTTGTGATTGCTGGATGTGGTGACATGTTAAGGATAATGAGCAATACATAAACTACAGTAAGACTTTTGTCTTTAGGATCCTCAGTATATTCAGCAAGCGCTGACAAATGTTCTCCTGATGGATGCTGTGGTTGGTGCCCTGCAGTCCTCCAAAACCATATATGCAGCCTCCAAACTGTCTTATTTTGACAGGATGAAAAATGAAGGTCAGTCACATAGAAATGCTACAAAGCCTGCTGCTGTTGGGTCATCTGTCTCGGTTCTTTCTGTTTATAAGCAGTTTGAAAACCAAATATCTGTAGAAATAGAAAAAGATTTTACTCTGATTGCACTTTCACAGACGCAGTTATATAAAGCAATGAAGGTGTATTAATATAAAAATAGAAAGCTTAGGGTTTGGGGTGGTTTTTTTGCTTCTGTGCATCAGAACCTTAGTTGATATGTCTGCCTCGGTGTTGGCTGCTGTATTGTTGTTTTGCTTGTTTGGACTGCATGGGTGTTGTGTTCATGCTTCTGCTACTAGAATTCCTACAAATGGTGTTTGGACTCTCCTAGTCACCTGAAGCTAGAGAGAAGGAGAAGTGAGAAATGTGAAAGAAAGGGTGCAGAATTCTTATTTCATAAGAATTATAGATCTATTTCAGGCTTAAGGCATGCACTTCATGACCTTTTAAAAATCCATTTTAGTGCCTATGATGGTCCCCAAAACAACTTCAGAGACATTAAAGCACAAGATCAACCCCTCAGCTGGTGAGACATTTCCACAGGCAATAGATGTCTTGCTTTATACGCCAGGTAAGGTGATGCATTGCTTGCTTTAAGTTAGCCCAGCTTTAATTAGCCCATGAAGTATGCTATCTCATAACATCTGGTATTGTGACAGCCTGGTTTTGTTCACATTCTGACATGCTTTGGTTGTGTGTTGAATGCTAAAACAGAAAAATCATTAGAACAGTAACACTGCATATTAAGATACTCCAAGGCACAGCTTTCAGAGTCTTAATTTGTCTTCCTGTGTGTACGTGCCTTACAATAGACGTCAATTATGTGTTAATGTGACGATTTCCCATTAAGACTTCCGCCTCATTTATGGAGCAGGGTGGATGAATGGTGCTCCACCACTGATCAATATTCATTGTTATTTTATATTTCAGTAGAGTCATATGGGGGTGTTTGGTTGACCCACAGTGCAGGGAACAGTGTGCCACCTCTTGAAGTCCCAGCCAGACCTATGTTCCTGTGACTCACTCTATATAGTATGAGATCTAACATCCTACTCATCACACAAGTGCATCCTTGAAGAAAGCATTATCCGTTTCCTTGTGAGGTTTTCTGTGATAATTGGCACATTTATATCTGACTAACTCAAAAAATACTGGAGGCGAAAAAACAGAGTTAAGGACTGTGTGCAATGGCTATGAATTTAGATAAGAGATGTTAATTCTGGAAGTTCCAGAACACAGATGGGTTTCCTCAGAAAGCTGCTCTGTCCAATAATGGTTTTCCCATGCGTCTCCAGAAGTGGTTTATTTTCTTTTACCTCTCTCATCTTCTCTGCTTCATTTCCAGGGCATCTTGACCCTTCAGAAAGACTTGGCAATGCTCATCCGAAACTATGGTGTGCTTTAAATGAGGGGAAAGTGGTGGTCTTTGATGCATCTACCTGGTCTATTCAACAACACTGCTTCAAAATGGGCCGCTCCAGACTGGTAAGACTGACACACATATCACAGTTTATGCTTTAGCTTGGTGGGGCTTTTGCTATAGCCTGTATGACCCCAGATCACTGGATCCATTTAAGGAATGCTGTACTGTCATGCCATAAAAGTTACAGAAAGGCACTTGAGTTGAGAAAAACAGAAAGGAGAGAAAATGGATTCATAATGAAACAAGTCAGCTGGTGGGAAGTGATGGATTGGATATTGGAAGGGCCTGCTGGCCTAATGTCATGGCTTCTTGGGGCAGGAAGGGCAGGTTTGAAACAATTAAGGAGAAAGAATAGTAGAGAAAATGAATATAAAGAGGAGATGAGACAAGCCCTAAGAATGAACAAAAAGTCATCTGTGCTGAAGAACTGGAAACTGGGGAAAGACATAAGGAACCCAGGTGGGTGATACTGAAAGAGCAATAGTGCTCTAGAAGAAGATGTCTCAACCAGCAGGTTAAATAGAGTTGCTTGTGAAAGACCAACTGAAAAGAATAACTCTCTGGTGAAAGGGGAGGCTGAACCAACGCTGCAGACTGAGTGAAAAACACACTGTAGAGAGAACATGCAGGAATAGGGATTGGATAAGTCACTTCTGTGCAAGCTGAGAAACATTGCTGTGGTTGAGTGTGGGAGAGAGCCAGAAAGGGAGAGGTGAAGCTGGAGGTGAAGAGCTGGGTGGAGGGAGAATGGAAATCGAGGAGGAGAGTCCGATACTGACCTATTGTAAACAAGAGAAAAGAGGAGGAAGGTTTGGAACTGATTGGAATCAGGAGGGAGAGAGATGAAGAACTGCTTAATGTCCAGAAGCAGTTAGAGGAGAAGAGAGTACTTTCTTAGGCATCACTTCTAACTGAAGTAGGAAGTATGTTTGTTTCAGACGATTAGGACAGCTTCCAGTCCAAAAGAGAGAAATACACTTAACTTCTGCAGTTTCCTCTAACCTTTGTAGCTTTAAATTTGTTTGGGCCAGGAAACACAACTTGGAGTCAGTTACCAAGATACATTATTAATCCTGTTTACTGAAAGATAAACTCAGCAAAGAGATCTGTCCTCCCACCTTATTTCTAGGGCAGGGCAGAGGATAGAATACTGGAGCACTGAGTCTTGATCTTACTGGTAATCACCAGAAGACTGTAGCATCTTAAAAGAGCCTTTTTCCATGTTGCATTAAAGAGTGATTTCTTTTTGTCCCCCTAGATGTTATTTAATCCTACTTTTTCTCCGCAGACTTGTATGATCATGGTAGAACAGAGTCAAGTGTGGATTGGTTCTCAAGACTCCGTTATTTATATAATCAACACCCACAGTATGTCTTGTAATAAGCAACTAAATGATCATCGCTCTGATGTTACAGACATCATTATGGAGAAGAAGAATGGAATACCCAGGTATATTTAATTACAGTGTTTTCTTCTTAAAAATACATACACAAGCCAATGTGAAGGATCTCTGGAAGAGTCACGAGCATGCTAAGAATCTCCCTGTGGTTAAATAGAAAGCCATTTTATGTAGCTAGAACAGGACTCATCAGCCTAGAGAATTTGGCCTGCAGTGAGTGGAGGTCTAGTTAAAGATCCAAAATGATATAGTATTGTGCTTTAATTATTTGACTGGAACAAAGGCAAAAAGTTAAATTGTTCTCAAGGAAAAGGAACCCATATAGGAAACCAGTGACTGATTTTCCTAGATGTTGGAAAGAATTTATTGTTTTAATTGGGGTTGGGGGGGGGTTTATCCTCCTAACATAAGCCTTCATTTAGTGCTTTTTTGTAGCTCCCATATTGTATATGGTAAACTAAGCATTTCCTTTTTAAAGAAAGAGCATTATGTACTTTGGAACAAAGAGGTAAAGGAATGCTTTTTTGGACAAGAATGAGAGCCGCCTGGAATTGGCAGCATCCAGCCATGAATCAATACAGATGCAATTTAAAGACCCCTTCATTTTTGCTTTGAGCACATCATCAACTAGATATTTACAGCATGCTTCTAGATTTTTCCTCTCTGTTTATAAAAGAAATAATACATTCATTGTTTTGTTCAGGCAAAATGCTTTTCATCTTTTGGTAGCGGTGGGAAGAGTGTGTTGGCTAGAGGCCTTAAGCTGCTGTCTTCCCATGGGAGCAGCAGCTCCCAGCCAGACCAGACATCAGCCATAGCTCTGCCAGTGGTGCAGCACGCACAACTGGGTTTCAGGGAAAATTTGCTTAGATGTTACTGGAACCTTCTGAGAAGGGTTTTCTCATCTGAGGACAACAGATGTTAACCGTTGAAAAATAAAAAGGGATACTATAATTTGTTTTCTCAGGTGCAGTAGCAAAGCAAAAGAGTTTTTGAGGTATTTTTGACCTAACTTGAGAGAAAAAGAAAATCCAACAGGCAATGATGTTCAGGAGAATTATAGGGAAAGTTTTTGTTGTACTTAACTACTCATGCATGATGTAATGTGTGCTCCAGCTCACTTAGAGCTCTGAAGTAGCCTGCAGTGTTTCCAACGATGCAGAATTGTGAAGTGTAATCTTAAACAGAAAAAAAAAAATACCTGTATTAGAATACTTTGGTTCCAATAAGAGATAAGCAGCTTGAAGATTGGATGCCTGGCTGCAACCCAGAGCTGTTGGTTGCTTAAATGCACTTTTGGCTATCTAGAGCCAGCTACCTAGAATATAGTGAAGGGAGAAAAGAAGTTTAGATCCTTCCCTAGGCATCTTGGTGGGTACAGGATGACCATGCTCCTCTCCACTCAAGACTCTGGTCACCTTGTTTGAAAGAACTGAACCAATCTAATTGTTTGCTATTAAAATATTGATAAAAATATTGAAACCTTTTGGACTTCAGTTCATTTTCTGTTGGAAATCGTTACTGTGCTGTCGTGGTTTAACTCCGG
>NW_010229883.1:0-4150 GCF_000690775.1 Eurypyga helias | reverse complement strand
AAGATTCTAAATTTAGCTTTGAACATACCGGGCCAAGATTCTAAATTTAGCTTTGAACACACCGGGCCTGGAAAGGCAAGGCAAGACTGAAATCCTGGACTGAGTATGGGTCAAACTATACAACTTCCCCATTAGTTCTCTTTTGCTATCCACTTGTCTTCTGAAGCACACTGCTTTTGAGAGTGCAAGGGTGGAATCAACCTGGGGAACCAAGCAGGATCCCATTAAAATACCAGCAGCTAAATGCTTTACTTTGCTGGTTGTTGCTTAAACAAACAACACCAGCCATACGAGGACAAGGTGCACTTTAACAACAGCTTTTTTTATACCTTAGTCATACAGTGCTTGCTCCTGGTTAGTCCTGCCTTTGAAGAGGTACAGAAAGCCACACAGAGCCTTTCAATGCAAAACGTTGATATGAACCCTTTTCAGCTCCCCAGGCTTCTCCACATGAGCACAGAAAGGCCATGAATGCCTGCATGCTCAGAGCCCTCCCCATCCCTCTCGCTTATGTTTTTTGTCGAGAAAATCTGATTAAAGCTGTGCAGGAGAAAAGCAGATGGCAGTTTTGACGTTAGGTGAAGACGGCTTAATCTCCATCTGTGCTGACATTTTCACATCTCCCTGCAAACTCTGCACCCTTGATAATCACTAGTGCAGGGCTGGAGGGTCGAGAACTGCCCTTTCAGAGGACAGAATGCTGTCCTGTCGCACTGGGAGCTGGCAGAAACTGGCAATGTGCTGTGGCCCCTGCTGAAGAAACTGGTTATTATCCAGTGTCTTTGTGATTGGGTTATCAACCAAATTAGCACCCTGCACACCTAGGCATTGCTGAGCTCGGGCTTTTGGGAAGCATCTGCTTCAGCTCTGCTCTGCTGGCACTGCACACACTGCACACTGCTCGGAAGAGGCAATTAGGAAGCTTCAGAGCAATGTTAGGGGAAAATAGAGCCACAAAGGTAGTGCATAGTTTGAAGGCAAGATAATTACAAAGGGGTACATTCAGGTACTCTGTAACACTGAATATTGTCATGTTTCTGTAAGTCAGAAGTATCCTGCAACGAAAAGTCAGTGGTGTCTTTTCTGATCAGCATCTGAATAAATACAGGGTATTTTGGTGTTGAAGGACTGAGTGTGTCTGCAAGGCCCCTTGCACAGTGGGACTCACCAAGCAGAAAGGTATTTACTACCTTTGTCAGAATCCAGGCTGAATGTGGGGGCAGCCTTTGGTGCAGCTGCTGAGTCAAGCTGGTGGAATGTAGTAGCCTGGTCCCCAGTGTGAGCATGTGGCATGTGGGACTGGGAGCTCTGTGGCATCATGAGCCACTTTCTCATTTGCTGGAGTGGAAGCTGGTTCATATAACCCCCTTCATCCCCTTGGACAGGTAAGCACTACTAAAATGCAGAGCTCAACAGAGGCTCTATGAAAATGACAAATCCATTAAACCCTTACAAAGGTATAAATACTGCAAATAGAGATGACTCTGCAGTAGTGCCCTAGCCAGGGCACCAGGAAACTTGCTTTTGCTGGGTTTACATGCCAGAAGCTGAGGCACGGACCCATGTTCCCATGTGCTAGCCTCACATGGGGTCCACAAGACCCAGCAAAGGAGGTGAGATGGCCAACTGAGGAGGCAAGAGCATTTCAAATTAAGGTTTGGTGGGGCTTGTTGGTAGGGTGCAAGAAAGACAATTAAGAGGCATAGTAGTAGGGATGGGGATTCAGTCCAGCGCCCAAACAGAAGCAGTTGGAAAACTCTTCTTATTAAATTTAGCAACCAAATAACGAAGAAATGGGAAATGTACAGTTTAATTGAAGCAAACTTCTAACATAAAGGAAAGCAGGATAATGTTTTGGTCCAGCTGAAGTGTCAAAGCTCCCATTAATATCGACAGCAACGGCATGTCTCTTTCAATGAAGGAATCAAAGAATTGGGTCTGTGGGACACTAGAAGGGTAGGAGAGAGCAGGCTGGTGGAGAGATGAGAGCTGATGCGTCAGCATGACTCAGGAAGGTTGTTCTTGATGACTGCAAGATGTAACAAGAAGTCAGGGCTATACGTTCCTCCTTGAGACCTGAACTGCCTGTGGCTCACAGACATTTAGACCCATGGTTTGACTGGGACTCTGGCTGCCCCTTCAGGACAGATTAGTGAGAAAGCCCCAGGCCAGGATCCCAGGGGCACAGCAGGCAGCAAGACAGACTCCCATGGGGCATGGCTAGGCAAGGCATCATATAGCTCATCTTTACAGCCACAGCTTCTGGGTTGAACAAAGCTTTTGAGCAGCACCAAGACTTCTCAGCTTCTGCTGACTTTGGTAGGCACCCAGCAGGTTCAGCATTTTGCAGAAGCTGACTTAATACCATGAAGTGATATTTACTGCAGTCCCAGCTTTGTTGCTTCCTCCCCATGCCCATCCACAAGCATTTACCTCCCTATTCCACTCTGTGGAAATTTCAGGAAAAAACCAGGCAGGAGGCATTGTCCAGTACATATTAGGTTCTTGATACAAGTCCTACGTCCATGTGTTTAGGAGATTCTCCATTGATCATGTGTGTGCAGGTCTCTAGAGAACTGCAAAGCAGACCCAGGTCAGGAAGCCACTCATGGCAGCATCTCCTGGTAGCAAATAGCTTATCTGAGACTTCTCGAGGTCTGTAAAATAATACAATCTGTACAGACAGGTTTAGGATGCCTCCTATGGCTGACTGACACCCAGATGAGCTACTGCACAAGGACCTTTCTTGGGCAAGCACAGAGATTTATAGTGCAATTGTACTGTTTAGTATTCTCCAGTTAGGGGATTGTGGCTTTAAGGCAGTACATGAATTACTTGTTTCTCAACTTCACAGAGCATCCTTGAAATGCTACTTGTGCCATCTTGTGTTTTTCCTGCTCTAAATCAGTTTAAGTGTTTTGTTCTCTCTGCCACTTATTTTTATATATCCACCCTACTTGAACGTACACACAACCCCATATACACTACATTTCTAGGCAGGTAAACAATCCTTCACGCTTCAGGAAGGCCAACTCAGCCTAACATAGACATTAGGGCTTCTGACTTGTTTAAATCAGCCAAGCAAACACGAAGTTTTGATGACCACATGCCATGTGTTTCGCTAATTACAATCAGTCCATGTCAGACAAGCATGATGCTATTATGCAGAACTCTCAGCCACAGAGGTGCTGACTTCCCTGAGAAAAAGTATCTTTGCCTGGGAGGTTGGAAGACAGTTGAAAGGTTACAGCAAGGTCCTACCTCCATAAAACATGATCATTGCACTTTTCTGCGAGAGGGAGGCTGGTAATATTTGACCTCAACTCTGGGAACAGTTCACTGCTCAGGAAACCTGGGACTGTATTCTTTGGTTAAAAACCTTATTCACGGTGAAATTTAGAAAACCCAAGACTAGAAATAAATTGGCTATAAATAAATCAATAATCCATACACAGGTTGGGTTCAAGGTTTATCCATAGCTAAATTTTTTCTAGCAACTCCTTCTAGATTTAATGAAGTTAGTGGCAGCAGTATCAGTGAGCATCTCCTGTTTTCCTTTAACCATATTATTTGCATTGCCAAGGGGCCAAGATTCTCCATGCCCATCCCACAGGGTGGCAGAGAGCTTTTCATAATATGCCTTTGCTCTTTGGAGCCTGGCTGGTGCTCAACATCGCATTGAATCCCCCTGGCTTGCCACTTGGTGAGTGACACTTCATAATCTAGAGAACAATGTGTGGTAGCTAAAAATAGCCTTTCGCTGTATGAGTCCTCAGGTGCCAATCTCTTGTGATAAGCACCATGGGATTTGTGACAGCTTTGACAGATAACTGATGTCTGGCTGAATACTTGCAAATACTGGCTAAGCTGATCACAAGAAATCAAACTGAGTGCTTTATTTGAGGAGATTCTGTAGCATTGTTCCTCAGTATTTACTCAGCTTTATCTCTATTTTCATTTATGTCAATAGAAATGAGATGTTTCATACAACTGCCTGTGACCCTTCCCTGCCAGTCTGGCCAGCCCCAAGGGCAGCACCTGGGAAGATATGTTTCCCAGGACACAGCTATTGACTTTCACACAAGGTTTTCATGGTTAACTACAGCCAGATTTTTCTTCTCCGGTCATTTCATAGAATCATAGAATCGTT
>NW_010229882.1:0-3878 GCF_000690775.1 Eurypyga helias | reverse complement strand
CTCCACCCAGCCTGTACTTGTTTTGGCTGTCTGCTTCCTCCCTGGGTAAGGCTGCGCAGAGGCCTGAGCAGCACCTCTCTCCCTCAGGTACCCCGGCTGAGGTGCGCTCTGAAAAATTAGTCAGGGACTCTGAGAGAAGCAAAATTCTTTCCCTCATGACTGTAAGTGCTATGGAGAATCAGAAACTGAGGTTTCCGAAGATAAATAGCCAGGAATATATGAATTCTTCAAGATCTCAGTGGCCCAATTAAACCATTTTCTTTATGAAGACTCAGCTCATGAAAAGCTGAGTATACTAATAAAACTGTGAGTCAGAGTGCCTTTCTTATTGATTCTTGTTATCTTTCTGTATCCGAGGCAACAATGCACATGATTTATATGCACTGCGTTTAATTTCCCGTGGTGTTCCAACCTCACCTCGGCGTGGGGGAAAAGTCAGTGAAGATGGATGGTGAGCGGAGCGCAGGCGGCCAACGTGGCCAGCAGCTGGGGGGAGCGGGGGTGTCATACTGCAGAGATAAGGAACACTTGTACGTCTCCCAAGCTGATGCCGCTCGGTGTGTATTAAAAGGAATGAGGTGACTGCTAAGGCATGAAAATGGTCCTGCCTGTATCCACAGAAATGCCCGTTTAAATCCCCTTGTGCAGCTGAGTCACGTCATGGTGCGCAGTGCTCCGGAGCATCGCTTCCTTCCGCAGCGCTGCTGGGCAGGAACACGCCTCTGTGAGATGTGCGCCGTGAAGTCCAGACATTGGCCCTACCCGCTCCATCAGTTCTCCTCCCTCAGCCACGTGGACCCTGTGACACAGATGGCATCGCAGGGGCTTCCGGGGCCTCCACGTGCATTTCCTGCGTCCCACGGGCCTTTGATGGATAACTGCCTGGAAATGGGCCACGGGCTCCCTGGTGGCGGCGTTCGCAGACAGTTCATTCACCCTTGGAAAGTACGGGCAGACCAGAGGAAAATTCCTACAGGCTGTTTTCTTGTTCCTTCTTTTCGAATACATTGTTGAGGCTTTTTTTGTTTCAAAACACCATTCAAGTGGGCTGTGAAAGCCCTCCCCTCCCATTTATTGGCTCTGATAATACCCCCGCACGACTGCGTTGCGGTTACCGCCGAAGCGACGCTGTGTAGCTAACCGCTACTGCTCTTTGCACAAGGGGCGGTTAAACCCACAGCTTCGGGCAGAGCCGCCACCCTCGTGCCCCTGTGTGACCCCTCTGTGGAGCTACGAGGCACGGGGGTACCGCTGGCCACCTCTGAGAACAGGAATTGGGACGAGATGCCGGAGCACTTGGCTGAACTGGGAATCAGCGTGGAGGATGGCTACCAGGAAGGTGCTGGAGAGTGGAAGTGCAAACACGTGCTGACTTCTGTTCCTCGTAAGATTACTTGTCCCGGTTCAAGGAGCCAAGAGCGTTGATTTAAAAACACGTCGGTCACGGACACAAAAAACTTAAACGTGAAGTAACGGGACTTCTGGAAATGCCATGCACTGCTGTCGAGAAAGCCTCAGAGAGGAATAAAAATGCCTTTCCAAGGAGCAGCCATTTGTAGGGCATTGCAGCCACCGGAGAGGAACATCCCGGGACACCCAGCTTTGTCTCTGCTGGTTGTTTTTGGAATAAGAAAAAGGTCACATTGTGAGGCAACAATAGTTGTGAACAGCTCCTTCTTTATGGCTCATTTTGTGTTCTCAGCAGTAAATTATATTACTTTTTCTTCCGGGGAAAGGCAGCCCTACAGCTAGAGAAAAGCCTTTTGGGTTCTGTTCCTCAGCTCTACTATCCCTCCCTTCTCCAGCGAACACAGAGATCCTTAACCTACTTTTGGGTTATTATGAGGCTCGGAGCCTGTGCCTGCTCCTTTTGAGGACAACTGGAATGCTGCCATTGACTTCAGAAAGAGCACGGGCAGGCTGCTCGTTAGTTAACATTCATAAAGTGCTTGGAGGTCTTTGGGCTGTTACGTAAGGGCGATTAATACCGTAACTTCGCCATCAGTACCACAACTCCACGCCGCGACTTGGTCAGCCGGCACCCGCATTCACACTGCACTGCCCTCCCTTTGAGGGTGGGCTAAATGCAGATGAATTATCTTTACGAGTTCAGTGCAACTCTGCGGCCACGTAACTAAAGCCTCTACCTCGGTCTCTTACAGAAGGAAAGCTCTCAGGCTCTGGTTTTGTGCTTCTGTTTGCGTGACAGCTCTTTCAGGAGTGTAGGTTAACACCAGCTCTTTATCTCTGGTACGTATGAACCGCACCGTTTAGGCATCGTATGCTTGAGTCAGCGCAGACGTCCAGGGGATAGCAATATCATAACAGATACAGACGGCAAACGCTGTTCAATACTGAGCATTCAACCACGTTGGCTTTCATGTTCATGTTAACTTTTTCTAGTTATGTTCACGTTAGCTTTTTTCAGTTAAGTGTCCAAATTCAGCTTTGTCTTACAGTGATACAGAGAAGCCCACTAAGACTGATGTGTCGTATCCGTGGGTACTGTGGTGTAGCTTTGCATTTGCACGTTACGTGAGAGCAAAGTTATTTCTTTATCATTTTATGGATTTTACCTTGCTGTTTCAAATCCCACGGGCATTTCTTAGTGATTTCAAACTGGCTTTGGGCAGTACCGCTGGGCTTGACCGGCTTCTACGACCAGAGATCTGCAAAAGAAGCTAGGTGCTTGGAAAGACAGTCAGCTGGACGCGAGTCCCCCAAGTCCCTCTCTGATGTGTGACGGCAGCCAGTGCAGACAGCGAAAGGTGGGTGCGATACGCTCGCCGAAGAAGGGCGGCAGACAGAGAGCTCCTAGCGGGAGGCAGATTCCGATGAGTCCCGAATCGTTGCACCAGCAACGGGCCTGGCAGTGAAACCCAAGGGCTGGAAGGGAGTAACAAGCACAAATCCCTGTGTCCTGTGGGGACAGGTCACCTCCATGATGTTCGCATTACGTTGTGTGAGCAGAGCCACCAGCCGTTACGAAAGCTGTCATATGCGTTCACTGAGTTAATTATGTTCTGTGAACTACTGGTTGTTTCCAGAAATTCAATCCACAGGATAAAATCTGATATCGGAAGTCTTTTGATAGGATTTCTAATAGGATGTTAAAATCTCCTTTCGTATCACACCCCTGCAGTTCTCTGTCTACATTCTTTATCCATTTCTGTTCCTCAGGGCCTAAAACGAGTATTTTATAGGAGTTCCTTTGTGTATTGTAAGCACTTTGTTGTCACGCGCTGCAAGGATTAATCAATCTGAGTAGCCTCAGTATAAAATAATGTAAATGATAAACATGGCCATGTGTCTACCATTCCAGATGCTACTTTACTTGGTTGAGGTCGTAAGCGATGGAATCTGCAGATCACCTATGGATAAGACACTCGAAGGACAAAGCAGTCTTGTAAAAATGAACACGCATTCAATGACAAAATAAAAATACAGAGACCTCAAAGGAAACCTAGTGCATATTTTTAGGGGGAAAACATAACACACGTTACCAAATCGGATATTCAGCACTTGTATTCCCACATTTCTTTCATGTCAAGTACATGAAGAAAGCGATTCGTGACACAGACAGGTGGCGTACCAATCTTTAACTGATGAAGAACCTGAGGAACGTGGATAGTTAGGGCAAATACTTGCAACTGACCTGAGCTTTTCATCTCTTCGACACATAATTGGTGTAATTGGAGTGTGATGTGAAGAAGTATTGGCCCATTATTCCAGCCACGGCCTGGTAATCGTAATGTCAGTTCATGCACCCATTAATACATCTGGTATCTAAACAGTTCAGAGTCGCAGCATCTACAGGAGAGGACATTGAACTGTTACGCACCGTAACTGGTGCTGATACCATCCAGAGGGACCTGGAC
>NW_010229881.1:0-7659 GCF_000690775.1 Eurypyga helias | reverse complement strand
CCATTCTGTGATTCTATCTCCAGGACAGTACCATTCATCACTCATCTCCAGAGCAGGCTTTTCAAGGTGTTCTTAAGACACAGGACTTTAGTCAAAGATGTCAAGATGAAAGGTCAAAGAAGGATGATGAATGTCATCCTGTCCTTCCTAGAAAAGCTGTCCGAATAACGTGAGGAATTATCACCCATTCCCTCCCCCAGATACACTACACAATCCTAGGCTACAAAAAATCACCGGTGGTCACTGCCACAAGCTTGATCATGTTCTGAAAGCACAGAGGGCAGCTGGAAACATGCTGGACTGTTTTTATCTGCAGCTTGTTCTTTCAGACTAATGCCTACTATGTTAACAAACGCAGGAACATATCTGACGACTTCTTCATGTAACAGACACCACGAGGAATCGTAACATTGTTCTGCGAACCCAGCACAGATGTCCTTGTCGGAAAGGCTGTGGTGAGCGAACCAACTGAGACACATCACCAGCCTGCCTACTGGGAAGCCTAATTAATAAAACTCGGGAGCCTAGAGAGTCTCAAAAAAAAAAATCAGTGTGAAATCAACAGCCCAAAAACTATCTATAGAGTTCAATGTAAAGAGCGATCTATGGGTGCTGATTTTCCTTAAGCTGCACAGGCGGTTTTTAAACAAGCGACACCATTAAACAAGAAACATAATTAAAATGCTCTATCACATGTTATGCATCCACACTTACCAAATTACAACCTTACCTTGTACCTGTCTTCCAAGTTACCTTCCACTGCAACAGTGGGTGGAGTTTTCTTGGCAGGAGGAAAGTCCTTCTCCTCAAACTCAGCAGCTGGCCTTTTTTTTGTCGTCTGCAAATTTGGGACAGGCTCTGCTGATGCACTCTCTAGTTGTTTGGTTTCCATACTGGTGTTTAAAGGTGCAGAGAATTCATCAGCTGCAGCTGTCAAGGATCCAGTGCTGTTTAAGAGGTCATCATTGTGGCTGTACAAGAAGCCAAAATTTACTGTGTAATGCATGAAAATTACACATGGATCTACAATGATAGGCTTTCTTGATTAATGTTATTAACTTCAAATGTGCTATTTCTTACCAAGAAACATTTTGCTGTGCTATCTTGTGTTAGAGGATTGAGTTTTTCCAGTCATAACTGAATCTGGATACTTTAGGAGCTGTTCTACTTGAACTCCCGCTTGTTATTTTTGTAAAGCGTAAAAAATATGAACAGTCATTAAATGCCCTAGAAAAACCTAAAACCCGGTTTTATTTATATGTGCAGCTGAATCTTCACCCCCGCATTCCCACACCCTTCCACCCATGCCCCCAGCATCACCTCAGAAGAAAGGGTTTATTTTACAACTTTGCAATGCTTCCTATCCTTCAGAATGTCTTTTTCCTTTGATGTTTGGATTTTTCCTCCAAAACTGACCAGGAGATATAGCTCAACTGTAATGCTGAAATAACTATTTTGTTAAATTACACTGAGGAATACTCACTGTAAAAGAAACCCCAACCCCCTGTATCACAGTACTCCAAAACAGCTATTGTTCTGCTGAGTAATCAATTTGTTTGCTTTTTCAGCTCTTCTGCCTTTTGAAGACAGTTTAAAAAAAAAAAAAAATCAAGAGAACGA
Source organism: Eurypyga helias (assembly GCF_000690775.1). NCBI lineage: Eukaryota > Metazoa > Chordata > Aves > Eurypygiformes > Eurypygidae > Eurypyga > Eurypyga helias. Next base: position 6,039 of record NW_010229881.1, on the reverse strand, counting down.
TATCTGAATTTAGGTGCACTGTTTACCAGGTTCTCCAGAAGACCACCTACACTGAAATTATGCGAGAACAATTAATAAACAGCTGCTTTACAAAACGGTTTGAGTGCTGTAACATGCTTAGATGTTTCATTCTGATTACTTTTCATTCTAAGTGTCCATGGCAGAGCAGGCTCAGGCTGGACAAATGACTTCTACTAACAAGGAAGACTTGCTCTAAAGAATAAATCGGAATTAAGGTTGACACCAAAATCCCAGCTAACTAAAGCACCGACTTTAAACTGATGAGATCTTTCTCAAATCTGATTAGGGCGCTCCTCATTTCCTTAATTCTCTGACCCGTCTGCCAGAAGTGTTTCCTCTTGCATTTCTTCTTTTGGGAAGTGCTAATCTTTAATGCACGTTCAGGGAACAATCAAGGTTCACAGAAAGCGTTTCACTTCGCTTAAAAATAAACATTTACCTCTCCACTTCAGTCGTACTTATTGGGCTGACAAGTATCGGGGCTGGTAGTAACGGTTCTGAGTTTTGTTCCAGCAAAGCAGATGCATCAAACTCCTTTGAATCGGCCGTGATTTCCACCAGGGTTAAGATGAATGTCTGTTCCTCCTCTGGACATCTGAGATTATCGTTCACTACTATGATTTTTTCAAGGAAATAAAGGAATAACAAAACTCTATTATTCAAGTTTGAAATTAGTGTTGTCTTCGTGCCCTCCCTACCTTGAGAAATCAAATCTTAGGCACTCATTTCTCCATGGAAAAAGGCACTGGGTGTATTCTTGAGACAATATGCTTCCTTCCTTCTTCGACGAGACACGCATTGTCACCCCCTGGAGCCTATTCTTTGCAGTGAGCCCTGATTACCGTTCAGGATGAAGAGTATTAAAAATGCCCAGTAGGGATGGAGCTTTTTAGATGGGTGTTCTAGCATCAAAGAACAATCTGCAGTTTAATTAAATTCATATAATGGTGGCCAGACAGCCCTCTGTCTTTAATTGCAACTGTCAGGTGTCAGGAGTTACGTCTTTAAACGGCAGGAATCTGCTGTTTTGGCAGTAAACACAAGTTTTTCTCCCCTCACTGCAGACTTGACGAAGAGGACCTGAGAAGTAGAGTCTTGAATTTTGTAAATGAGAAGTATAAATAATTTAGTCAACAGATGGACGTTAACAGATAACTGCCAACTGCCATCTGTTAGAACAAGTTTAAGGACAGAACGCTTTGTAAAGTTTTCCCAAGATGGATAGCAACGGTGCTGCTCCATCACTTCAGACAGCTCTCCTTCTTCATGATGCAAAGGTGCTGTTATTCCAACCTAAACTCACTTTGGTTCTTTATCTAATCAAAGATGATTTAAGATGCGCTGTCCCAAGATCCCTGCACTAACAGAGGCTAACAACACGTGTCTCAGAAGAAGTATGAGCCCTCTCTTTTGCACATTCCAAGGAGTTACAACTTCGGACGGCGGTCTCCGTGTAAAGTAAGCGTGCTTGGCTTCTGACACGGTGGTTTCCCACACCTCAGACCAGTACTGGTAACAGACCAGCTCCATTTCAGTTTGTTTTAGGGAAAAGCAGCCATCTCCTTCATACCTTCCATCACATCTCATCAGGTAGGAGTTAATCTCCTGACTCATTACAGCTACCGAGGGAAGTCAGGATGCATCCTTCCTTTTTCTTCCCCTCTTCTTCCTCCCCGGCTCCAGACTTGCACAATCCAGCCCTCCTACAACTCTGACACTGGCACTGACTCAACAACTTCCCCAGCTACTAGCTCACTGAGCCAGTGGAAAACTACACAGGTTCTCTCCCGGTCACGTTCAACTTCTGACGGGGAGTGAGTCAGAGGCTCGTAAAGGGCTCTAACAACCGCGAGACCTAGCACGAGGTAAGCAGCAGGAGCTCACAGCAGGGAGGAGAGAGCAGGAAGTTCCCCTTCCACTGATATTTAAACTTAAATGAAAAGCCATTCAGAAAGTTCCCAAGTCTAGTCTGTGTTAATGAAAAGCAATGGTAAGAGGATAGGATGGGAATGGCACTGTGCTGTGGGTCATTATTTTTGTTACCGAAACAGCATGATTAATTATGTCAATATAAACATTTTTAAATTTTTTAATTCATCTTTGCAGAAGCTCAAAACACACAAGTGTGGGCTTTTGCTTAGGATGCTGGGATAACTTAGGATATTAGCACATTGTACCTGAAGTCTCTTCTGTGCTGCTTACACACTCTTGTTGAGTATCCTGAGCACAAGCTTCGTTCTAGAAATAACACGTTTGAAATAAAACAAGTTAATAAATCTGATAAATAACTCTAGAAAACAGGAAAGAAACAAAGCATGTCAAACGCTGAAGAGCCAAAAAAATCTAATGACATCATCATAATCGTATTTTTCAGCTTTTACTTCTGGCTCTTGTAGGCTGGAGGGTATTAGCCTGACAAGGACAAGAAACACTTGGGCAATATGGAATTTATATGCAGCTCATTGTCTGTATTGATGGCTTGTCAAAACGAATTTATGCTTCCCACAGCACCACTCTGTCAGGGATGACTCACCCAATAAATTGCTCGGTGGCACTAAGAAAACAAATTCCCCCGACCCTTACAAGACCGCTGAGCATCAAACACCAAAACTGCAACTCATCTAACCTTTCCTTTTCATGGCACGTACGTTCGCTAAAAACGGGGATGCTCTACCGCAAGTTCTGTTCTCACACTCTCCGCCGCCCAGTAAGAGCCAAATCATTCTTCTGCCTTGTCCTAACATGAGATCAGCCTTGACACATCCGGTTGCACTGGGGAAACATCCGCTGTTACACCGTAACTGCATGGACACTGACCTCAGGCAACACTAGAAAACCTGAGGGAACGGGGAATGAACCTTTCCCTCAGGAGAAATAAGATACTTCTTGTTTATACTACAACAGGGATACGCAAACTACTGCAAAACAGGGATACAAAAACTACTCCAAAAAGAAATGGATGTGAAAGACACACTGTTTGCCCATGATAACATACACATAAAACTCTTAATTGGATTTTGAAATAAACGGGAAAGAGCATAGCAAAGGATGGAGTTGGTTTTAAACAGATGAAGGTGACAGTGAAAATGCTGCATCTAGGGGCCATGTTAACTTCACCTTAATTCAAGCAAATATAAACAGTAACAGGTCAGAATACACGAGTCCTAGGTAACTTCTTAATCAAACGTCTCCTAAAAAGTCCCCGAAATTTTGGTGACACATACCACTTTTGCTGAAATGGCACAATATGGGGCTTGTGAAGATTAAGTTTGCCTGAATGATTAAAATTGGTTACGCCTTTGCAAAAAAGAAAGTTTCATTCACCAGCTGAAGTACCGGGTTTTAAAAAAGGTGAGTGTGTTTGCACTGAAAACCTCTCTCTTTACAGAATTTCAGAAACTGGGCTCTTCTAGACTGTAATTAAATTGAGTAATTTACCTGAGTGAAGTTGATTGTGCATATACTGGGTTCGGGTGAATATGGATTTTTCCCCAGAATTCCACCCACAGAACGTTGATCTGGACAATCTTCTAGTCCAAGGGGAGACTTTTCAAGTTCTGGTGATGCAGTTATAGGTCTTAAATCTCCCGAATTTCCACAAGCATCTCTCATCTCATTTTCTGCCCTGTAAGGTACATACCTAGTTAATTCAAACCAACTGAAGATACCCTTGTGCGTGGGCTAAATTCTGTATAATTGTTAATTTAATATGAAGCGTATCCAGTTACAGAGGAACAGGGCACCTGTTCAAAACAACATCGTTCTGCTGAACAGAGGTCCACACAACGTGTTTCAGGAGAAAGCCTCCCTAACACCATTAACTGAGACATTACTACTAAAAGCATGGCCAAGCAGGAAGCCGTGCGAGCTCAGGAACATTTCCACATTGATCAACTTTCGGATGTAGTTTAATGGGGGACAAGCAGCCAGGGGATTACTAACTTCTGAAACAGCAAACATAAATGAATGTTTTGGTAACAAAAGCTGAAGGACAACCTGCCAGAGAGAAAAACTTTAGGAATGAGTGTCTCGGCTGTGCACATACGTGCGTGAACACGCAGAGTATCAGTAAGCACAGTTCCATCACATTTTAAGGCACTGCAGGAATCGAGTCCATATTGACTGATGAGTCTTCCTACCTCTCAGTTTTGTCTACTTGCTCGCTAAGTTCCATACTTTCAGCTGCAAAATCACGAAGAACTGAAGAACCGCCTGCAGCTGGTCTGACCTGTTCAAGTTCCACCTCCTGCATTTCTGCAGTACCTCTCAGTGTTGTATGCTCTAAGATACAAGAAAAAAGATAAGGATAGGGTTTTTTTTGGTTTGCTTATGTATATACACTCATTTTTACAGATACGCATTTGGACATTAAAATGTGTATATACATAGATGTGTACATATACACACACTGCAAAATTATTACCCATTTCTCTGTATATGTACACGTCTATTTATGTCTTATAACTCAGACATACACATCTGTCGTGGTTTAAGATAGCAATTAAGTACCACACAGCTGCTTGTTCACCTCCCTGCACCTCCCGTGGAGGAGGAGAACCGGAGGACAAGACAAGGAAGCTCGTGCATCGAGAGCAGAACAATTTAGTGTTGGGGGCTCCCGAGCTGGAGCAGAACTGCAGGGGGGTCTCCCCAGAGCGGGGCAGAGGGGCAGAATCCCCTCCCTCGCCCCCCTGGCCACGCTGCTCTGGATCCAGCCCAGGATGGGGTTGGCTTTCTGGGCTGCCAGCGCACACGGTCGGCTCATGGCCAGCTCCTCGCCCCCAGCACCCCAAGTCCTTCCCCTCAAGGCTGCTCCCCATCCATTCTCTGCCCAGGAAAGACAGTGCCAATAGAATAAATATTAGTAAAATAATAAATATTAAATAGTACTGTATTGTACTGTATTTCTGTAATCATCGGTCCAGTAATTTAAGAGCTTTCCAGGTAATTTCAGACCTGCATAGAGAATCTGCTATTCAGATTTTCTTTAATTTTATACTGACAGGTGTACTTGTGTATAAAACTATGGTATAAATGGATGCCCTACACCACAGTGATGCAGTGACCTATGACCAAGAAGTGAAGACTTTGAGCTTAATTTCATTTCACAGAGAGATGTGAATTCATCAGAAGACACCATTTTCAGAACCCCAGGATAAGAAACAGGCTTACCACTCTGAACTTGCCCTAGTTGTTCCACAAGTACATTTGTATTAAGTGACTTCTGAATTATGTTTTCATTGGACCTCAGTACGCCCAAGTCTGGCTCAGGCTTCAGGATTGTGCCTCTTGTCAGTCTCAGGCTATTCACTGCAGGCAAAGAGCCATCACTGCAAGTAAAAAGGGAAAGTGCCATCAACACAGGTCTTGATTTTTGACAGTTAGTGCAGAGAAGGGATAAGAGAGATGAAGTAGATGAGAGGATGAAGAGCTGAAGTAACAGACTGCAGCTCACAGAGAAGACAGAAGAGTGCTTGGTGGAATTAAAAATAACGATCCTCTGGCAATTGGGACAGGGGGGTGTTCTGCAAAGAGGGATGCTCCCTGCTTATAGAAAAATATTAATAATTGAAATACTTTGACAGGTCAGAAATCCAACACTGATTATGTGGTAGTAAGTCCTGGTTAATAACATAGTAAGAGAACCACTGGACCTAAAATAACTTGATTATAATTTTTCCGAGGAGCACAATCCGAAAGTTTGTTCAAGCAGTTAACAAGCTATAGTCTTTCAAATAATACTTGATCACAAGCAGATTTTTTTCTGAACAGGTGTTCCGTCAAGTTGTTTCAACATTCACATATGGTTGAACAAAATAAAAACATAAAGCATTAAATAACTTAGTGATAGAAGATCAACTGGCCCCTTGATATCTCTTTGCTCTAAGTCTTTGACCTACATCCCCAGCAGTGACACTTCAGCAATTTGCCTTGGCCTGATTAGCTGGGGAGTACTTTGGGAAAATAAGTTTGGTAATGAACAGTGATCCATACTCATAGAATCATGGAACGGTTTGG
>NW_010229880.1:0-2634 GCF_000690775.1 Eurypyga helias | reverse complement strand
TGTTCAGATCCCTCTGAAGAGCCTTATGTGAATCAGTCTTCCAGGTTCATAAACAGAAACAGCAAAAATGTGGATCTCTGAAGTAAACTTTGTGTCTTTAGTTTTTAAATATAACTTGTAGATAATCTGAGGCAGGTTGAGACAGCTGGATAAAATCAAACACAGAAGCAGTGAGTATTCCATCATGAGAATTTACTAAGATGAAACTTCATGTAAACTATGTTTCCATTAATAATTCCAAGTTTCTTAGGAAAAAGCATCTGAGTAAACATTCTCAGATTTCTATTCAATAAAGATTTTTATTCAGTAGTTAAAAACCTGTAGAGAGTAGACTGAAATAATGCTGTTGGGTTAAATAAGGTATAATATCCAATATTGTTCTTCAGGAAGATTAATTGTTACTGAAAATGGTCAAGAAGCAGGAACTCAAATTGCTACCAAAATATGGTTGCTTGTGTGAAATGCAAAGAAATCAGGGAAACTTAGACACTCTTTTTCATCATATGAACTGAATTTTACAAATTTTTATCATTCTCAAAAACCCAGATGTAGAAGTAAGATCTTTTGGGAAATTATTCCAAAGAATAGTGTTGGTACTTACTGGGAAAAAGGCATCATGGCAAATTGATGTGATGCAAGGTAAAGACAAACACAGGACGACATTTCTTTGACTCCAGTGGAAGCTGTTGTGTTTGGAAAAAAAATAAAAAGAGATCCAATAAAAAGGAGGAACAAAACCATATGACTAAGAATGGGTATAAAGGAATAATGCAAGCAAATAGTATTAATTAAAACTCTAAGGAGGCAACAGGTTTGCAGAGCAGGATATGAAAAGCTCTGTAGCTGATACAATTCACTATAGGAAAACTTAAGGAAAAGCCAGAGGAGTCTCTGTGCTGTAAGGGAGTATCTTCAGGAGTTTCTGACGCATTGAAGATTCTATCATAAGTATTAAAAAATAAGATCAGGAAATATTTGAATTCACAATTCTGAGATTCTTGAGTAAATTATTAAACAATTTTTCAGCACCAAAATGTTTAGAATAAACAAATGACTTGTGTTTCTCCAGAACATTTAATAAAGAACTTAATAATAGAGTAGGTAGGTGCTTTCAGTTCCCAGGAAGTAAAGATCCACAGGAGGTAAATTGGCTTTTCAAACCTTGCCATTACCATATCTTGTAAATCGTTGATTTTGTTACTCCCTTTTGTATCATTTGGTGGCTCTGAATTTTCATCCTGACTAACCTGATTACACAGGTGGAGGACACACACTCTTGATGTTGTGGATCAGAGATGCTGTGGATGCCCCATCCCTGGATGTCTTCAAGGCCAGGCTGGATGTGGCTTTGAGCAACCTGGTCTAGTGCAAGGTGTCCCTGCCCATGGCAGGGGGGTTGGAACTAGATGGTCTTTAAAGGTCCCTTCCAACCCAAACCATTCTATGATTCTATGATTGATGGTAAAGAGCAACCCGAGTCGATGGCCAGAAACTGGTTTTGCTTAGAGTGGCTCATTGTGTCCGACGGCAGGCGTAGAGGGCATTTGCGGAGATGATACATCAGAACAGCACATTCAGTTGCCAAGAGACAGGTTCTTTCTCCAAATCTGCCGTGCAGCACCAAGCAAACAACTCTTCCTTTTGTGTCGTTGCCTTTATGACTTTCCATTTCTCTGGATAATTGAGATGAGGTTGCTTTCACTTCTTAAGGAAATTAAGCGTATGGACCTTTCCTATTTGTCCATTTGTATGTGTTTTCATAACTTTTCAGCCTACTGGCTACATTAATTCTCCCCTCTTCCCCACCTGCAAATACTTGTCTCATGCAGTCCTACAAATTTTGTGAAAAAATGGCAGCTGAAGACAGGAGAAGGGGCCCTGGTTCCCACGAAGTGAGAAGTTGGCTATTTAAAGCCAAAAGAAAAAAACTTCCTGGGAAATGCTGAGTTTAATCAGCATATGCGTACCCACAAACTGATTAGCACACAGCTACGGACAACAGTGGCCTCCTCCAAAACGGGTGTTACACAGAATTATTGGAAAGATAAAGGAATGATGTGGGAACGGGGTGTTACTGTGATAAAGGGGCCCGGGACACCAGCTGTTTTAGTTCCACAGACTGGGGCTTGAGTAATCCCAAGGGCCTGGATCGTGGCACACTCCGAGTGTGAGCAGGATGACGGAGCCGGCTGTATCAGAGGATGCGTGAGCAGAGCTTCAGGAACACCTGTGGTAACCGAGGCATGGAGTGACCGGCCTCTGGTTTCTCGGAGCCGTTGATCATGAGTCCTACAACGATACCCCTCAGTGGGGAGCAAAGGAAAACGCGAAGCTCGTTACTGAAGGGGGTCACAGGTGGAAAGCATCCAGCCGCCTTCGTGACCGAGGAGGCGGTGTGGTTCCTGCGGAGGAGCGCACACTGGCACGCTGGCGGTCCCTAGCGCCTGGCGAGCTGATTCTGTTCCGTGCCACCCAGCAGGAGCCCGCTTCCCCACTGCGACCCCTGGAGCTGCGGTGCCCCTTCCCTCGGTGGTGCGAAGGCACGCAGCGAGGGCCGGTGCCCGTGACGGGCAGAAGGACGGGCAGGCCTGCGGGAGAACTCGGAGAGCGCCGCCGGGCCCGGGCCGGGCGGAG
>NW_010229879.1:3158-8220 GCF_000690775.1 Eurypyga helias | reverse complement strand
TGGGCTCCCGATGAAGCTGGCTTGTTCTGGGGCATCTAGAATTCCCTTGTTTTGCCTCCCAGGTGTTTTCCTGGTGAGCAGTGATTCTTCTCCAGGCACTGGGCATCTCTTGGTGTCCCTCCCAGTTTTACCCCTCTCCCCCTTCCAACCTAGTTTAAAGCCCTATCAATGAGCCCTGCCAAGTCGTGAGCAAGAATCCTTTTCCCTCTCCGAGACAGCTGGACACAACAGCCGGCCTGCTGCCCTATGAACCTCCCTGTGCTCAAGGAACCCGAAGCTCCACCGTTCACACGGGGAGCCTCTGAGCCATGTGTTGATCGGGTGTGCTTTCCTGTTTCTCTCAGCACCCTTCTTTTGCCTCAAATTCTCTCTGTCTTCACAACTCCCCCCCTCCTTAGGATGACTATGTCGATGAAGGCCATCATGTCCAGTCAGTGCAGGCCAACGACCAATTTTTCACTGAATCATTAGCTATGAGAAATAGGTTGTTTTCTGAATAGCTCCCTCTACTGCCTTGATACTTGGGTGCAGGTAGGTGACAGCATCTAAAAGAACAGTCATTGTTTGCAGGGGAAGTAAATAGATGAACATACCTGCTTAAAACTGGGCTTTGGCATGCTGTTATGGTGATCCTAAAAATACTTACATATAATGCTTTTCCTTTGTTCTGAAGCAACTGCTCTGTTCCTTTCTTTTTCTGAAGATGAGTGTGTTGGTTGAAATGATAGGAAACATGACTGTATTAGGTAGTGATGGTACAGAGGTACATATTACTAGTATTTAAGTACGCATATTAGTAGTATTTAAATGTGTGTTACTAAAGTTGGAAATTTTTCTCATGTGTACATGCAGGAAGCGTAATAATGCATCTTCAGACGTTTTAAACTGCTGTTTGAGAAAGTAATTGAGAAACTGGTGTCCTGTGTTTTTTCACTTTATGAAATGCATTCTTTAAATGAGGCTGAAAAACAGGCTGAATCTGAGGAAGCAGTGGCAACAGTGGCAGTGGCAGCAGCAGTGGCAGCAGCAGCTCCTGTGCCAATGTCTCCAAAAGTAAGCCCCAAGAGAGGAAGACCAGCAGGTAACTTTTAACAGAAAGATCTAATATTTTCACCACATACGTACCTTAGTGGAATTAGTCAGGGAGCTGTCTCTCTCCCCTGAAGTACTATAGCCTGTTTTCTCATGATGAAGGCAGTCTTTGCTAACACATCGTGCTGAGAAAATACTTCATCTCGAACCGAAGAATTTAGGATGTAAATGGATTTAAATTGCTGACGTTAATGCTCTGTCCTCTGAATAAGACTCTGTGGGTTTGGGTGCAGGAATCTCCTTTAGAAAAGTCATCTTCGTAGAATGCTGCTAAACTGTAGATACACGAGAAGAACTCTTCTTGCGCTGTTGCTCCATAAAGGTCTATAAAATTACGGGATCATCTGTGTTGGAAGAGATCATTAAGATCATCAAGGCAGTGTTAAGATTAACGGTTGGACAAGTCCACCACTAAACCGTGTCCCTAAGCGCTTCACCTACGCATCTCTTGAATACCTCCAGGGATGGTGACCCAACCACTTCCCTGCTCAGCCTGCTCTAGGGCTTGACAGCCCTTTTGGGGAAGACATTTTTTTCTAATATCCAACCAAACCCTCCCCTGGCACAACTTGAGGCCGTTTCCTCTTGTCCTGTCACGTAAATGACTTGGGAGAAGAGACCTACACCCACCTCGCTACAGCCTCCTTTCAGGTAGTTGTAGGAGGTTATTTATATTCATTAAAGGTCTGTAAAATACTTTGTGTTGGAGTATCCATGAAGCAGAAGGAGGAGTACAGGGGGGGACAGAGCCTCTAGGTGTAGCTCAGAGATGGTAAAAACAGAGCTGGAGAGACTTGATGTTTACTGTAGTCTGTGTAGATTGATAGACAAATGAAGAAAAGATACAACTGCTTTTTAAAAAACATGTAATTGGAATCATTTGGCGATAATCCTGCAGTGCTTGTTCTTTCAAAGTAGCAGTGAGCTAATTCATTGGAATTCTTGTGGTAAGCTTGCGGATATTCTTGATCATTAACTGCCACATTGCAAAACGGTTCTTGCAGCGGTTAAGTGCATTGTATGAGCATCTGGTCTGGGAAACAGATAATTTATTCTCATCTGTATCTGCTGACGTTGTGAAAACAGCTTTTAGAAAGTGCAACTACAGTTAACGAGACTTAGTTACTTTTGCCTTGAAAGCTGTGAGGATATGACGAATTGTTTCAGTTTCCCTCCCTCCCCATCTCCTTTCATTACGTGTACTAAATGCACATTTTTAATATTTGTATGTGGTTTTATATTCACAATTTTTTTAATTAATTTTTACTAACTACTGTCTGTAAAGAGTGGGGAAGTATGTATAAGAAACGCCTTCACTGCCTGTATAAAATGACTTGTTGTGAGAAGTACCATCCAGCCTTTCCTGGTGTTGGTATGATCCATGCATCTTTTGTGCTTCACGCTCACACTAGCGGGAGTTCAAACACTGAGTATTAGGTTTTCTAACCACATGTTCACTGTGGTATCAGACAAGCTTTTGAAGGGTACAAATGCCAGACAGGCAGATACGCTGTCCTGTCTGATTCCTAACAATATGCTGAATCTGAGGAAATGCAAGGTTTTGCACTGCAGCGTAGTGGTAGAATTACTTGACAGGGGTTTGTTACCAAGGAAAGTGATGGAACCCCTAAAATACTGGCAAACAGGCTGTGTAAATGTGGACACTGAATGACTCTAATTTCATACTTGTTCATATAAGTTATGCAACGTGTGTGTGAAACAAATTCTAACTGTGCAGAGTGCAAAACCCACAAGAACAGGGAATTGGATACTGTGGCTAAAAAAAACCAACCAAAGTTTACTTTACCAATTAGCTAAAAAAAGCACTACCATCACTTTAATTTTTCAAAGAGCTCTTGATTGAAGTTTGGTACTCACTTAAGACTTGAATTCTTTATAAACGAAGTTAGAGTAGATACTTTAAGTGTAGCTTCTGTCTGTGGAGTTAGGATCCTTTGTCATAAAGAAGGAGCAGATGGTGGCTGTGGACTAACCTGTTATTTCTGTATAAGTACCAGCTACTGAAGTGAAGGTCCCTAAACCCAGAGGGAGACCGAAGTTGGTGAAACCACCTCGTCTTTCAGAGAGTGACTCGTGAGTTGTTCTGGTTTATTTCTTAATTATAAAGATTCTTCACTGTAAGCCGTGTTGTTCTTCATGCTAAGACTTTGTAATCGGTACTGAATTCCTGTCGGGTTTTTGCTCCTTTAGCATTCAGTATGAGCTGCTGTTCGCTTTGATGTTGTTACTTACTATGTATTGCTTACCTAAGCTGTAACTCAAGGTAGTACATTTCTGGAATAAGAGACAGAAGAGCTTAACCTTCCCAACTGTGCAAAATTCCTTATGTAAGAATATGCGGGGTGAAGAGGAAAAGATACTGACTAAGGGAAGAAAGATCATGCAAAACTAAGCTAGTGATTTTTATTTTTATTTTTTTACATTTTTGTTTCAGAAATGGTTCTGATGGAATTCCAACACTTTTACTTACTTTTGGGTTTTTTTGCCCTCCTCAGTTCTCGTGTCATGTCCTTAGTGGTTCTAATAACTGGAGGAAAAGTTGAGCATTAGTGTGGTTTTATATAGATAAGCAGATGCATGGTTTCAGTATATGTGTACCTTAAACTAGTTTTATAAAGTATACTTATTTACAGTGGATGCACTCTTCATCCTGCAACACATATGTGTGTGGTGAACTTCCGAGCATGAAGTTTTTGGGTTTGGATCTATGCACGTACATCAACGTTAGCATCATTAGGGCCTCCATGCTGCTGTTTATTTCTCTTTTTGCATAGCTAGTGGACTGTAATTTTAGAAAAAGACTTGAGTATTTTTTGAAGCATCACTAAATGAATTTGGTGAATTAACTGGTTAATTCTATTAATTAACTTGTTAATTCTACTACTATTCTGTAGTTAAAAATCAGCTTCCTGAGTTAGAAGCCTGTGGTGTTTTAAACTCACTGCAGGTAATGGCTATGATGCCTAAATGCTGTTGATGTTTTAGTGTTCCTGAGGAGGAGAAGGCAAAGAAAAAAGGACCAGAAGAAAAGCCCAAAAAGCAAGGGAAAAAAGATGAGGAAAGTCAGAAGGAAGAGGAGAAATCGAAGAAGGAATTTGACAAAAAGGAAGGAAAGAGAGATGCTGAAACAAAAAGGAAAAATACTGTGAAAGTGGGTTCTGCATCAGCTTCCGATTCTGAAGATGATGGAGAAGAACAGGAAGGTGGCAAGGTATAATTTTGCTTTCCTGATATAAGTATTATAGAGGAAAGTCGTATCACTTAAGATCTTTCTTGTAGTTAAGGCCAGATCTTAGTAAAGACTGGAGCTCGGTGTCTGGCTAACATAGGTGTATAGAAAGAAAGTTGCAGAACTTCATTTTGTCAAATACTTCTTTCAGGAACTTCTTTGGTTATTTTTGAAGAAAAGCTTCTTTTCTAAGACCCTTTTTAAAAAGGGTTTAAATGTAGCAGTTTCTTATTTTGTCAAAAGGCTTTTTCCATTTGTGTTCCTTGGAACACAGACATTTTTCCTTGAGTGTGTCCACGAGAACATTTGTCTTGTGTCGTGGTTCAGTCCTAGCCAGCAGCTCAGTACCAGGCAGCCACTGGCTCATCTCTACCCCTGGTGGGATGAGGAGGAGAAGATGAAAGGAGAGGCTCATGGGTAGAGACAAGGGCACAAGGGATCACTTACCTGTTATGGCCACGGGCAGAACAGATTTGGGGAAGAAAAGTCAATTTTAATTTGTTACCAATCAAATCAGAGTAGGACAATGAGTGACTAAACCAGATCTTAGAAACCTCTTTCCACCCACCCCCCCCTTCTTCCTGGGCTCAGATTTGCTCCCATTTCTCTATTTCCCTCTCCCCCAGCAGAATGGGGAGAGGGCGTTGTGGTCAGTTCATCACACGTTGTCTGTGCCTCAGGGATCCTCACACTTCTTCCCCTGCTCCAGCGTGGGGCCCC
>NW_010229879.1:0-3015 GCF_000690775.1 Eurypyga helias | reverse complement strand
CGTCAGGCACAGCCGCTTGCTCTGGTGTGGGGCCCTCCCTGGGCTGCAGGGGTGGGCGTCTCTGCTCCCCCGTGACCCTCCGCAGCTGCAGGGCACAGCCCGCCCTCTCACCACGGGCTGAGGGGAACCTCTGCTCCTGCTACCTCTCCCGCCTTTCTGCACTGACCTGGGAGTCTGCCTGGTTGTCTCTCTCACGTCCCACCCCTTGCTCCTTCTGCTTCTCCCTCCACCCTGCGTTCCCGCTTCCAGTTCTTTTTGTTTTCCTCTCTTAAATTTGTTAATCACAGAGGTACTGACTGGACCATCTGTGGCCAGAGGAAGGTCCGACTTGGAGCCGGGGAAGCTTCCAGCAGCTTCTCTTAGGAGCCACCCCAGTGGGCCTTGCCCCGCTACCAAAACCCTGCCACACAAACCCAACACATCTTGAAAATGAGTTTTTGAAAGGCCCTGAGCTGTCCCTAGGCAATCATTTGGAATGTCTTTTCTTTTTCTGGTGCTTAGGACATTTGCCTGCTATTAAAAACAGGGAAAGGGAGAAAGGACTAAAGAAACTCAGCATTTATCAACATGTGGAAGCCTTGTGTTTAGCTGTGGGGATAGCCAGCTCTTGTCAGGTTTTTGCATGGGGCTGAGTTGCTTCAGAGATACTTGGTGCAGGTAGATTTACCTGCTTACAGAAACAGGGATTTAATAATCTTGTTTTCCAGTAATCTAAAGACTCCTTTTCTCTTTCCAAACCTAAAATCCAACTGAAAACAGAAGAAAAAAGGAGGAAGAAGCTTTCAGGCAGCTCACAGGAGAAACGTTGTAAGAGGCCAGCACGAGAGAGAAGTAACGGAAAGGAAGCGTAAGCAAGAGGAACAGACAGAATCTGAATCGTGAGTATGTTTTAACACATGGTGCCCGCGACTTGTCGGAGTGCTTTGAAACTCACAGGAGGAGACAGCATCTGAAAAAATGCCAGACTGGTTTGCAGTGTGTTCTGTTGTTCTCTGCCCCCACCGTTTTCAAGAAATGCTGTAGAAAGCTCCTCTAAATCAGTATGTTTTGTTGTGGGAGGATGGAAAGAATTGAACCTAGAAATGAAGCGATGTCAGTCTTCCAGCGACTTGGAATTTCTAGCAGGAAACAGCTGGTGGGTTCTGTTTAGAACTAAACTAAGAATATCCACGTGAAAAGGGATCAGCGTGAAAAACTGTTCAGGGCAGCCATACGTTTTTCTTCCAGGTTTTGGAGACATTAGATTGAGAACAGGTGGGACCTATTAATCCATGCTTATGGATTTTTGATCAGGTGGGGGAATGCCTAGGGTTACCTGGAAAACATTTCCTTCTCTGTCTGGCAGCTGGAGCAGACACCCTCAGACAGAACAAGTTAAAAATTAAGAATTACTCTACTCCAGCACTGCAAAGGCAGTTGAGTGACATCAAGAGCAGTCTGCATTGGAAAGATAAAATATCACAGATGGATAAAGCGTAAGAATAGAGAGAAGATCCTGCCAGGAACTGGGGGAGGGTGGGACAATAGGAAGAAATCTCACTCATTCTCAAGAGCTGTTCTGCAAACGGGTGAAGAAGTCACCACCACGAGAGTGTGGTGTTCTCATCCCCACGGTTGGTGGGAGGGCAGAAGAAAGGGAGAGCAAAGTAAAAATTCGGAGAAGAGGGAGTAGGGTAACGGTCCCCTTCAGCCATAAAACAAAATTCTACCTTTTTCACATGCATTAACAAGAATCTGGGTTGTTTGTGGGTTGTTTTTTTTTAATTCTCTAGCCCTTTCTTCTTCCTGTCACTCCTTCTCTGGAAACCTAACGTAATTACTCTACCTGCCTGTACCAAAAGGAAGCATTTCCAACTCCAAAGATACCAAATTGTCCGTAGTGTCTTTGCAGCTCTTAATATGTCACTGTGTAAATCTGACATACGGTGATGGATTTCTGCAGTCAACCCGTCACATACTGACGTGGTTATAACCATCAAATCTCTGTTTTTAAGTATCTGTCGTATGTTATGCGTTGGAGGGGAGGTAGAGCTTTGTTTCAGTCAGATAAAGGAGTAGTAGCTAATGCGTACATACTGAATTTAATTATAGCTGATGACTAATACCACAAAACTCAATATTGGTAAAAAGACTCGTTGTTGTGCTGTCTTTCTTCAAGTTCCTCTACTAACACACTGAATGTAGGCCGATAACCTTTTTCGGCTACTTTTCCCATCAACATGGTTTCCATTTTCTGGTCCTCGTAGCCACTTCAGTAATGTCTAAGTCTCGTCAGGGTGCTTTATATGCCATTTTGTACATACACAAAGTGTACGTGCTCTGTTTGAGTGGCATGAGCTTGTGCTGCCAGTTGAAGTAGGATAGTCCTGTGTCCTTGGAAGCTGTTGGTTCTGGAACTGGGTGGAGTATGAAAGGAATGTGGAAGATGACAGACGTGCAGGCCTGGATGTGTTATGGATGCACATTACTGTGACAGGAAGAAAATGAGTTACAGAATATTGAGTGATGATGTGCTGAAATACACAAGTTGTAAAATAAGGCTTTGAAACCCGCTAAATAAGATAGAGGGGAGATAAGACTGAGGAGCTGCTAAACAGGGAAAGACAGACTTCTGCCTTTCTTCATCCTTTAACCGATATGGGGACCAGTTTTACTTTGCCTTGGTGGGGGTTTTTTTTCCCCTTGAATCTCAGCTTTATTTTTAGTAGTACAATTAGAGAAAGAGTCAGGTCTTTTTACTTTATTACTCTTCAAGAATATTTGAATGGTCACTGGTACCTTTATTATGGACAGTTTTAGGATACTTGCACTGTTACAATTAATTATATGAGAAAATAAGTCACATAAGAACTGATCATTACTGACAGATCTCTACACAGTTCCCGAGGGTAATGTTAAATAGCTTTACTCTTTTTGTCGTGACAGTAAAATTATTTTATTTTTCCCTAACTTTGTTCCGTACGGTGCCATTTTACCAATTTCTGCATGCAGCCATGTCGTGGTTTAACTCCGGCT
>NW_010229878.1:2435-15100 GCF_000690775.1 Eurypyga helias | reverse complement strand
CGCGTGCCCTCCTGGGGCTGCTTTTCGCTCCGGGGAGCCGGGCGGGGAGGGATGCTGACCGCTTCCCACCCCACGCTGGGCTCGGGTTCGCTCCCCGCTCCGAGAGCAGCGGCGTTGGGCTGGGCGGCGCATCGCCCGCAGATCAGAAGGACTTTTTCTTTGCTTCTCCCACTTCTTTTTTCTCCCAGTAAATCCGTGTTGGTTAGGGTTTTTTTTGTTTGGTTGATTGTTTTGTGTTTTTTTCTCGGCTCATTTACCACAGTTTATAATAAAGCTAGAAACACTAAGCATCAGACACCGCTTTCCCAATGAACCGCTTTCTTAAAAGCAACTCTCCAACCTCTGGCTGGCGCAGGATGCAGCAGGATGCAGGGGGAGGCAGAGGCGTTCCTGCCCTGCAGAGCAGGGAGCGCCGGAATGAGCCTGCGGCCGGGGGAAGGTAAACCGGCCGCGTTTACACCGCAGATACTTTAAAGTATGAAAGTGTTATCTTTAAAAATTAAATTTCATGAAAGCATTACCTCCTCCAGCCTTCCCAAGACTGTTCGTAATTTTTTTTTTCCCCCATCCGTGATCTAGCGATCCGACACTACTTTTTGGGCTAGATGGCCCTGGCTCTGACCCGTGGTCTAGCTGCGCTATGGTTGTTGCGCCATCCCAGTGGTACTGTGTGAGTTACAGTTCCCCAGGACTAGGCTGAACAACCAAACTGAGCCCTGCCCGTCCCCTTTCCCCCACTGCCGAGGAGGCGATCTTTTTGTGCAGTTAATTCTGAAATGCTTGGCAGCTTGCCCGTCAAACCGTGAGCGTAGAAAAATGCAAACAAATTCTCTATTTAATAGTTCCTGGACAGTGCAACTAATCCATTCTAAACTGGTAATGGATATCGATGTCAACAGGTATGCAGCGAGAGCCAAATACCCGGCACTCAATGGAAGACGCTTTCCTTCTGAATGAGGATTATGTGCAAAATGTAACTTGGCAGAAGGATCCAAATTAAATTCAAGCTTCAGTTAATTCAGATTAATTTTCCTGATTGCCCTTGCACACCAGACAACCCAATCCCTGTTTATATCTGCTCCTTTTCTTTTAAAGAGTTGATACCGATCTCTTCTCCTGGGGAGTGTTGCAAGATGCATACGTTAAAGGTTGCAATTCACTTAGGAGCTAATTAGAATTATATAGATACTTGAGATGGATTTCTACATCACTGGTATTACTACAAATATTATTTTGAAATATTGGATCCACTACATGACTGTGTTTCCAGTTTTTTGGTTTTATTTTTTCACTAATATGCAGCAAGCAACATTCCAGCTGATCACTTTAATGGAAATTAGAAAGGAAAATGGTCTATTAAGCTATCTAATCTATCCTCACTCAGTCGTATTTTCTTACATTTTTCACTCCAGCTTTAAATTTAAAAACAATCCATGAGAATTACTCTGCAGTCTTGAGAGGCTGTTATACCACCAGGTAGCTCAGAAAAGAGAGAGAACACCTTTAAAAAGGGTTGCAAGAAAATATTTTCTGATGGTCAACTGTATTTTCTTTCTTTAGGTTTTATTTTATCCCATAGCTTTAAGTCACGCAGCCCTCTGACAACTAAAATATGTGTTCTCTCTTCTCCATCTGGACACCTGTCACCACGACCCTACCATGTTTTTAATGTAATTTTCCCCCTACAGAAGGTTAATAAAAGTGCAGGTTCAGCTTGGGTCTCATTCCAGACAGGAACTTGGCTACGTAATTATGTCCAAATTCTTGCTCTTTTGCCCCCCACTCCCCCATTTGGTACACGGATGGCAAGAAGCTTAAACTTCCGTGCAGTTTTGTTGGGTTTTTTTTGGTTTGGTTTGGTTTTGGGTTTTTTGGGTTTTTTTTACAGAACTGATAGGAGAAGTAGGAATTTTCTCTGATTTGGTCCCCAGTCTGCATTCGCTGCTGTTTTCCTTATCACACATTTACGCAGGGCTGGTACCCCATAGAGAACAAATGGACATTATGGCAGCGTATGGGGGCTCTCTGTGTCAGGGTAGTGCATTTTATGTCATGGTCTCAATGTCATTTTACCCCCTGACTAAGTGTGTGGTACCCCTTACACTCTCCTTGGCAGAACTCCTGACATCGGGATCTCCTATCCTTGTCTCCATCCTCACCGTTAACCCCTACGCTCATCCCTCCGGCACACCCCTCGTGTGCAGCTCATACGACACAGACAGAGAGGACACGAACTGTGGGGAAACCAGCCATTTCCTCAGGGTTGTTTTGTTCCATCTGCTTCCTCATGGAATTACTTTCCGCTGTAGCTGGCACCCCTGGGAGAAGCAGCCACAACACGATGATGTGTAGGGGTGAGGTGCAGAAGCTGCTTAACCAAGTTCTGCTGCCAAAATGATGTCACCACGCTGCAGCGCGTCATTCTGTCGTCATGTAAAACCACTTACGTCATATGTCGGTGTGATAAAGCCTGGCCTGTTCCTTTTGTTGGTCAGAAGACAGCAAACGTCTCCTCCTGGCCTGATTGCCCTCATAAGCAGCCCTTCAATCAGATGACGTGCAATTCCCTCCCCTAGACTAAACCGAATACAGTCCGGTAATTGCCTGAGAAACAATAAAACATCCATGAGACAAAGCATTCATTTACACCACTTTATTTCTGTAACAATGAGAGAAAGCGAAATGGACCATTGTTAAAGATCACTATTTCCTGCTCTGTAATAAATGTCTCATCTTCCCTGATGCTTGTTTATTTTATAAATGTCTCTGCTTTGGCTTTCATATTTAGCTACCAGCAGGACACCATTATCCCCTGACAGCATTCTGTTCCTTCTCCATTGTCATTACCGCTGGAGCGATGTTATATTGCTGTGCTTGGCCTAGATGGTAGGGCTTTCTTATCTTGCATTTCCCACTGCTTTTCCAACCTAGACTCCCTACGAGGCACAGAGCAGAGGTGGCAAAGCTTAAAAAGCAATGTTTTCCTGAAGTATTAGCAATTCTGGTTTTTACTTAAAAAAAAAAAAAACACCAACCCCGCACCAACCACTGCTCTTTATTATTATGATTTCAATCCCCGTTGAGAAAGAACTAAGTTGAAGTGCATGGGCTTCACCTGCAACGAAGTCCTGAGACCCCGCGGTGCCCCAGACACCAGTGGTACCCAGAGGCTGTGGGAAGAGATGGAGAAGAGGGAGGCATCATTGCTTCCCTGCTTATGGGGACCCCACTGGTGGGGCAGGGTCCCCACGGCCTGCGGTGGACTGGAAATGAAAACATACAAAGACTCTGGGACAGAAGTGCTGTTGCCATTTTCTTTTTCTCAAGTGCAGGGGTGTATGTGTCAAGGGCAGGGGTAAGATCCCACAACCCCAGTGCCTGTGCGCTTTCCAAGGGGATGCGCAGCATTGACCCTGCCAGATCCTCGCATCTGAGCAGACCTGAGTGCCTGTGTAGCGTGGCAAGATGAGCGGTGCAGGGCTTGAGGCAAAGCTCCTTGA
The DNA here is from genome assembly GCF_000690775.1 of Eurypyga helias. Classification (NCBI taxonomy): domain Eukaryota; kingdom Metazoa; phylum Chordata; class Aves; order Eurypygiformes; family Eurypygidae; genus Eurypyga; species Eurypyga helias. The sequence goes on along the minus strand of NW_010229878.1, from coordinate 11,600 downwards.
AGTCAATGAGAGGATTTCCATTGATTTCAAGGACTTTGGATTAGACTCCTTAACATCGGCAAATGAAAGATACTGTATTAGAGCCAACCGTTATTTTTTAGGGCCGCATTGCCCTGCTGCCCGTCTGTTTTGTAGATCTCAGAGCATCACCAGCAAAACAGCAAAACCAACAGCAGATGATCTGTCAAAGTCCTATTATGTACCACGCTGCTACTCCTTTCAAGTACTGAAATCTAATAATCCACCTAACTCTCCTGCCCTTCAGACGTGCACACTGCCTTCCCTTTAACATGGCTATGTCTCTCGTCTCTTTCTTTTTTTTTTTTTTCAAACAAAATTCCCACACGGCGAGGTATGGAGGTTTTCCTACTGCTCTGTTTAATTTAAGATATAATTGGATCGTTATTTTCTTTTAGAATCAAACTTCAACAGTAAGTAATTTCTAGAGATGTGTCAAGTGGCTTAGTATAAATGTTAATCTTGATCTATTGGTTTGTTAGGTGTGTTTATGTCCAACCAGTTAGCTCTCCTTAAAGAAAAGTGATTTAAAGCCCTTTCTGGAGAGCATGAAAATGATTCCCCCAGCACTTACATCCTCAGGGTCATAATCCAACAAAAGCAGGCTTATCTTTAAGCATATGAGTAGCCCTGTCAAAGTCAATGGGGCTCCAGATGTGTTTAAAGACAAACATGTAGTCAAGTGTTTTGATGTATTGGAACTCTTTGCATGTTTTATTTGCATTTCATTTCATTCTTTGTATGTAGAGGAAGAGGATTCTTGCTGGACATTATATTAAATCATTATTTTAAATGAGAGTAGAAAGAGAAATCCAGACGTCTAACAACTATTTTTTAATGATTCACATAAGTTATTTCAAAGGTTACTGGTCTATATTGATTGACTTGTTTTACCTGCGACTTCAGGACTGAAGTGCTGCAAATGTGGAACTGAGCAGCAAAACCCTGCAAGGCTCCACTCCAGCACTGCTACAAGTTCAGCACCCCACTTTCAGGAAGTCATTTCACCTGCCCATGCTCCAGCTCACCTCTGCAAAAATGAGTACCATAAACATTCCCTTTGCCTCGCTGTAGTTGCCTAGTAAATGCTTGGACAGGGATTTGATCATAGAAAAATGCTGAAAGCTGCTTCTGTGAAAAAAATAAAGCTGGAAGAGATTATTGATCGCAAATCTACTTGGGCAAAATATGTTTGAGTTTTCCACATGTCCTAGGGATCAAATTAATCAAGCAGCAACTTCATGCAAACATTTCTTAGCATTTCTCTCTGCTCTAAAAGCTCATTTGGCAGGCTCTGCGCTGCCTGCTATGCATGGCTCACCTGCCCTGCTGCAGGCAGGGTTTCAAACGTAGCTGAAAAGCACCCTCCGAAGCAAAAGCGTTTGCACCCAGCCGTGCAGAGCAGCTAGGAAGTGCCTGGGAGGTAGTGGGGTGGAAGGCAGGCAGGAGATGCAGCACATGCCATGTTTCCACATCCTCCAGAGACTTCCTTCTAGAGGAAGAGACAGCCTTTGGGCTCATCTATATTTCAGCTACCTCAGTGACTGCAGCTTATGTAGACCCGTGGCAGGTAGTAAAATAAAGCAAACTCAGCACCGTTTTTTTCCCGGCTACTCCCGAGGTCTCTGAGCCCAGGCTGGGCAGGGTGCTGTGTCTGCCACGCTGCTGGCAGGACCGGAGCTGCCTGGAAGCAGGCTCACATCCCACTGCACAAAAAGTGGAATGGCATGGAAATGGCTGCAACACAAGCATATGCCGCTTTTATTCCTGCCAGATTGCAGGCAACTGGATGGATCCCATTAAAAAGGAAGTGGATGGGAGGGAGGTACACAAAGGTTAGGAACGTAATGAAATTAAAAGGAATCCAGATGTGGCATTCATTTGCCTGAAAGGACCACTGCCTGTGCTTTCCCACGCAGCACAACAATTAACACTCCGTCTGATAAAGTGGCTATTCACATCCAGCAGCCTTCCCACGGCAGCGCGTGGATACTCATCGCGCTCAGGTTCGCAGCGTCACTCAACAGCAACCTGCCGATCAGACCTTGTCCGCACACTTGGGCGAGTGGGTGATGCTCTTTCCTAACTGGAAAGGCTGTGCAGGAGCAAATGGGACAGCACGGCTCTGCGCTGCCCATCCCGTCCTGCCTCCTGCTCTTCCCCTGGCCAGTGCTGGCAGGATGCTGCAGAGGCTCATTCTGCAGGCGGCTGTGCAGAATGAGTGAAGTCACAAAATAATGAGGAGAAAACATGTTCCATGTAAATGGCCACCGATCTGAGGTGTTTAATTCAAGGCTAAGCACTGGCCTGTGTTAGGCAGGAGGAGGACTGAGGAGGGTTACTCGTACTGAAGTTCTACAGCATCTTTTTAATTTTTTTGCCTGGCTGACATTTAGCTCTTCTCAACAGCTCATCTTTCCATTTCCCCTTTGCCATGTCTGTTCTGTCAGCAAACTTGCTGGCTGCTTTATTGCCTTGAAGGTCCAGCTTTTCTGCTATTCTCTTCACATCTGTACAGTCATTTGTCCTTTTCCTTCTGAATCAGAGGACCACTCCAAACAACTCTGTGAAGTACAGTCTATTATCCCTTTCCTCTGCAAAGCAGTTTTGACTCTTCATATGTAACGCTCTATATAAAAATAAACCACATTGTGCTGTCTTAATAGCATAATTCTTAAACAGTTATGGCCTCATTCTCCTTCATTCAAAGTACATAATTCCCATTGACAGTAGTAGGAGCGCTGCCAACACAATGGTGAATTAGTTCCCATGATAAAAGGAGACAGACACCGAAAGGTCCAATTCTGCTCTTCATTAGGAGGAAAGGAAGGTGTAAGAGACAAAAAGATAAAACTAAGACAAAAAATTGTGTGGAACAGCTTTGTACTAACCAGGCAGTAGGTTGTTAACTGAGCAGCAAGAGCAGTTTTAATAACATCAGTAGCACCACCTCTGTGGAAGAACTTAGAATCGGTCCTTAGAGCTGTGCATCCTCCTGAACTGGAAAAGGTTGCTATGTCTGGGTCTCTGCTTCTCTCACCTGGTACGTGGGGATCTGAGTAAGCCTTTCAAGAGCATGCCCTTCGAAAAGCATGCCAAGCATCTGTCCTTCACAGCTAGACATCACGTGGATGTCGTATGGGCCATATTAAAAGGCAAGGAGTGAGTAACATCATTTCTACACCTTAGAACTCAATAACGAGGGCTTGGCAGGATTTCAGTTTCCCTGCTGAATAACCCCTCTGTTTCCTGAATGTTTTTTTCTTTTCTTGGTGGATGGTTTTAGAGTTAGAGCACTGTGCTGAGGATCTCGTTTAGTCCCTGTGGCACCACTGGGAAAACACAGCATTCTCCGTGCTTTTTTTTTTGCCATCTGTAAAATAAAAGAAAACATTTACTTCCACCTATAAAAATTAAATAAACATATTTCTTCTTTTATCCAATTAGACTTGTTCAGGTTGTAAAGGTCTTTTTGCTGTCTTTTTGCACAGCATCTAATCCATCAGGAGCATGAACATATATGGGGCTTCTAGATATTATTAATATAACTTCATTTTTCTTACGTTATTGGGTGGTAAAAACAACCTAGCAAAAGAAGTCAGCAAACAATATCCTAGGAATATCCCAGTCTTTAGAAAAATAATATTATTTTGAGATTTGTATCTCTCTGTTGTATAAATTAATAAGCAAAACAATAACAATGCATAAATCCCTTTAAATCCATTAATAGGAAATTCAGTGATAGGGCAAAAAAACTGCTGTTATCATATTTCTGCCCAAATAATTTCTTCCTGGCAGTGCAACTACTATGGGCCCAGCACTACTCCTTTCATGCAAAAGTAAATGTTAGTATTCAGCCAGCACAGATCTGGACTCCAGGATGACTTATGCTCTTAAGTAGATTATTTCCTTCTAGGAATTTGAAAATATAATGGATCATCCTTTTTTTGTGCCTGGAGGTGGTACCATAAAGGTGCACAAGGAGTTTACATCTGAAATGTAGTAGTCTAGCCTTTGCCTACGCAGTGCCATCAGCCTTTCTGATGCATTACAGAATATCCTGCTCCTCATACTTCAGAGAAGAACAAACTAAAGCCCAAACTGATGCACTTCTGCATCGCTCCTTCACGTGACCAGTGCCCAGCCCGGGGTGTAAGACTCATCCATGCTGACCGCTTTTTTCAACCTTGTGTAGTAAGGTAACCCTAACAACATCCAATTCGCTTTAAAATCAAGCCCAGGTATTTGCCTCAGTAACCTCCTGCAACTGCAACTCCCATAGGTGACGAGACATATGTCTGGACATTTTCTTTTCATTCTAAGTTTGCTGCTTTTTAATTTAACCTGATGTTTGTGCTCATATTATGTGATAAAACAAAAAGAAAGTCTCATGCCGTGTGCATATGACTTCCACAATCAGCTCCACTTTCATCTTCTCCTTCCCAGCAAAGCAATTCCAGACACTGTCATCTCTCATGTATTAATCCTAGCACCTCCGTAATTACTTTTATCCTCTTTTCTTGAACATTTTTGGACTATGCTATGTATCTCATGAGAGAAGTGGATAAAAAGGAAGAACAGAGAGTTACTGTGGATTTATAGCATAACACCGTGTTATCCTGATTTTTTTCTTTTTGACATTCTGCTCTATCTTTATTTCATAAATCCAAATAATCTTTTTTTTTTTTTTTAAGCTGCTGCTATAGATTGAGGTAAATCATAGACTGATGACTCCTGGTGAAGGTTCTTTTTCCTCAGAGATTCCTGGAAATTCAGGGCTTTTCAGCTTATTTGAGCTATACAACTAATCACGGGTGATTTGCATTACCATGCATTTAGCCATGTTCAGAGTTGTCTGCCATCGTGATGCTCAGCCTCCCAGTGTGTATAAATCCATCAGATAAAGTATTCACCATAAAGTGAAGTAACCCTAAACTGACCCACAATCTCCAACAGGTTTTTACAAACCAAACTGCACCAATTTTGAGCCTACCTTTTCCATCTTTTTCCCTGGCAAAGTGTTAGGAGTTATGCTGAACCATTACCTCAGGTGTCCATCTGAAATACTACGATACTTCAGGTGGCAAAATCCTGCCAGTATTCAAACTACACATTCAGTCCAAAACCTTACTGTAAATGTGGCCATGTTTCTCTTTACGGTATGAGTTAACCTTCAAGACCTATAGTTCAAGAATTTCTATTTAGCCTGAAGATCAGCCTTCTTGTTTGTTGGATGTAACCAAATCCCAGGTAGACAAACGTCTCCAAAACAGATTTGGTTTTGTTCATGGTTTGCACTTGTGGCCTCCCTTGACATTTCCCATTTGCACATGGAAGAAGTACTTGATAATGAGGCAAAACCAGCAATAAAAAAAAAATCAAAATAAGTAATTTCAAGATTTTCACAAAGTCTACTGGCCACCATACCACACCGGCCTTTGTATGCTGGCAGAGTTGATCTCACTCCAGAGCAAAGGGACGTCTTCCCATCTCTCATAGTATTCTAGTTACTAGATGGTAACCCAAAATCCAACTTTCTTGGGGTTTTTTTGATGCATAGGTCTTCAATGTTAAATCTCCAAGTACTGAAAAGAGTACAGATCGTATCTACTACCCTGAACATGTAACCTTTGCAAATGTCTCCTCTCGTGCTGTTAAACCTTCAAGGTTACTTGTACTGACCATGGGAATGAATAGGATTGCAAGAGCTTTAGCACCCATAGTAAAGGCTCATGGGCTAACAGCTCTGGGGATGGGAAATAACTCATGAGCGCTCAAGCAAAGGTGGTGAATCTAATGCCCCTGTCAGGAGAGGGTGAAATGAAGGTGGAGGGAGTGTTCAGGTGCTGGTGGTTAAAGAGGGAGCTGGTGGCACAGCTGAGGCTGAAACCAAAGGCTCTCAATCTGCTGTCAGAGAACAAACAGTATTTCCTCTTAATTCACAGTTTTCCCCCATGAAAAGAATCATGTCTCACTATTGTTCAGATGGCTTGCATATGCCATGGGCATGATACAGGCAATGAAGCTTTGCATTAATCTACTGTCCAGATTGGTAACTGTAAGGGGCAGCTCATAATGACCACAACGTGATTAATCATGATACACATGTGATACCCATACTCATTATTACTGGCCTCCAGAACAGCACTGGTGAGTCCTGCCAATATGCTCAATTTAGTATCTGGAAGAGACAATACTGCAATTACTGGAAAAGTATGCAGGAAAATTAAGAAGCAGCTAGTTCTGTGTTCTGCATCGGGCTAGTAAGCAGGGGTATAGGAAAGCATAGGAACGTAACAGCTACACGGAATAACATGTATTGTCTTGATCTGATACTTTATTTTTAATAGATGTTGTCTGGATATGCCCATTTATTTTAAACAGTTGTCTTGCAGAATGCTTCCTCAAAGAGGAATATGTAGGGCACTGGCATAAAGGACAAAACATTGGCAAAAGAGCTGCTGAAGCTTATTTGGAAATAGAGCTACATCCACATTTCATAGCAATGCCTGATAGTGTTGCCTACTAGTACGACAGAGAAAAAATGTCTTTGTCTTGCTGTTGCACCTGTTAGAGTTTTGAGAGTTTTGTGAGCCTGTGACATTTAATTTCACCTAAAACACACTGTGTGATATCTTTTCTATCATGATATAAGGACCCACATGCCACTGAACAACACAAGTGTACCTGGGCATCAGCCCTTGGGAAAGCGGAATTAGTACTGTTTCTAGCCATGTGGACTACTACAAACACGACAACCTTATCTTCCACTTCCCACAGAAAGCTGAACCAAACCAAAGACTTCAGTCCTTTTCTTCAAAGACAGTGTAAAGTTTTCAGATAAAGACATGATCCTGTTCTTCAGGGATACTGTTCACCTATGTGGGAAGAGAACCACTTCCTAGGCTCACTTGCAGGGGATGGAGCCGATTCTCACCAGAACAAATTACCATCTTCAACAAAGTGCTTAGTGTATGCCTCTTAAATGTCCCTTGAATACACACTAGTACATATATGCTGAAATTTTCAGGGTTCATCTTAAATTGTATGGCAATTTCCTCCCTAGCAGAGAACAACTGCAAGAGAAACAGAGCTGTTAATTATGCTGTGCACTTTGTTTCAAGAAGGTGCTTGAAGTTCCTGGTGATTGGCACATCTCTGAGACCTGTATGGGAAGAACAACTTTCTGGTGAACCTTCTGTCTTCATGGAGATCATCTTCTCTGCTCACAGAGTGTCACTCTTACTGGACAGAAATGTCCTGTCCAAGAGAAACGTAGCATCCATGCACATAATAATGAGGTTTTCTCTTCTCCTTCATTTGCCTTTAACAGTGACTGAGGGTGCTGGATGTGTGGTAGGACCTCTTCATAGGAACTCCTTGACATTTCCACATGTAAAGTATCATGATAACTACCATATTCTCTGTTAATTGGAAATAAACAGGAAGATGTTCAGCCCCAAGGTACTAATTCTACAAAGTAAAGTACATCCAGGGAGCACCTGTGTAGTGTGTTGTCATTCTTAACCAATATTTGAAGGGAAAAGAGGTAACCCTAATCTGCTTATCCAGTGACACATGAGTGTAGATATGAGTGCTGAATCTACAGAGATCCCTGGAGTTACAACAGGAAGAAGAGGACATATTATGTCCTGAAAAAACGTAATACTCAATAACGCTTATTTTAAGTCTATTGGCAGAAAAAAAATGAGAAGAGGTGAAAGGAAATTCAGTCACTGCTAGACTAATGAAAATGTTGACTTTATAAATGTTAAAAATTGTAATTTCCCAAGGCTGTTGGGGACTTTGCTATTTGTTGCAGCTGAACAGACCTCAGTTAAAGTAGCTGAGCTGTATTTGGGTAGAATTGTCTGCTCACTACAAGTTTGCTGCAGGATTAGACTCATTATTTGAATTTCCAGATCTTCAACTGTACTAAGTGTTCATAATGTGTGAAATCAAATTTAACTGATTTAATAGAGGAAAGCCTTTTTATGGCACTGATTTCTATAGACAAAAAGGGGATTGCAATGCATTGATTAAAATATTACACATGTAGAACAAAATTCCCCTGGCCTTTACTGAGCTTTGGATCAGGTCCTCGTTAAAAAAAAAAAAAAAAAAAGCCAGGGTATCATGTAAATAGAATATTTAATCTCCAGACATTCTGCTTCAAACAGTGTAATTGAGTTCAACAGCTCCGTGTTTATTATTGTGGCCTATGCCTAGACATTAGCATAACGAAAAACATGGGGGGAAATGTCATACGTACTCCCACACACCTATGCAAATATAATTATAATTGTGCTCTGTGTTTCACGGTAGAGCTTTCATGGGAACCATTATGCCTATTCTGTCTAAAAAAAATGTGTATTATGTAAAAAATATTTGAAATGGAACTTTGTTTTATTTAGCATTAAACAAACATGTCCAGCCAGGACTGTTGATACTACCTTGCCTATGCATACATACACATGTATACATTTATGTATATCACACAACAAAGCTTACCTGCTAAACATAAACCTATACTTCAGCTACATGAAAAACGTCCTCACTAATCAGCCTCCACTTGTTGTACCTCCCCTGAAAGGACCAAATCTCCCTTTAATGCGCTGTTTCACGAGCATCCCTTCACACAGCAGGCCTTTGCACAGCGTTACGAATTCATGGAGAAAATGAACTCATTCCGTCCTCTCTACATATCTGCATGAAGCCTTACACAATGGGGCTGTGATTTATTTGGGGGCCCTGGCTATGACTGCCATACCAGTAGTAACTAATAACAACAGACCACCAGAGATTGCTGAGATGCATTGGCTGCAAAGAAAAACAACCCCTGCTCCATGATAAGGACATTCTACGCCCGGTTGTATGTACAGAGTTGAAATGATAGGGCTTGATGGAAATCTTAGGGGCACCCCCTCAACCCCAATCTGACTTCTCAGACAATGGTAATAAAAGTAAATTATCTTGTGATTTGTGGAAAAATAACCAAGATTTAAGATTTCCACTAGACACCACTCATTGAAATGTATCTATGAACTGTCATCCCTTTCCTTTCCTTTCCTTTCCTTTCCTTTCCTTTCCTTTCCTTTCCTTTCCTTTCCTTTCCTTTCCTTTCCTTTCCTTTCCTTTCCTTTCCTT
>NW_010229878.1:0-1488 GCF_000690775.1 Eurypyga helias | reverse complement strand
TTTTTTTTTTTCCCCCTTTTTTTTTTTTTCAATGAGCAGGCTCTGCGAATAGGTTCAGTGTTTGCGAAGGTGCAGAATTAGCACACACACATGCACGCACACATGCACACGCACACAGAGGGAGAAGCACAAAAAGCAAGTATCGGGACTGAAATAAGGAGAGGTAGGAGTTTAAGATGGCTGTCTGTGGGGAGATGTGTTAAGGAGGATTTCTGCTGGCCAAGATAACCCGCTTCCTTGGAGAGATCTGCTTGAAGGAAGAACTTTTTGTGTGTGTGCGTGCTGGGGATCTGTTTGTTTGTTTAGAATTCATGCTCTCCTTTATTTTTTTTTTTTTTTTCCGCCCCCCTACAACTGCATTTTTCCAGCCTTTCCTAGCAGCTTTATTCAGATTTATTTGGCGTGCTTTGGAGAAAGCCACTATATAATCGGGAGGTCAAAGGCATACTGAAGAAAGTTAATAATGGCTGCTAATGGTGCTAACAATTCAGGGTGAATCTTGTCAAAAGTTTTTTTTTTTTCCCCTCTCCCCCCCTTTTTTTCCTCCTTTTTTTTTTTTTTTCTGGAAGTCTCAGTCTTTTGATTGTGTGTTTCCTGAAAGCAAGACCAATCATTTCAGTTTATTCACTGGCTAAACTCTACTTGATTGGGGACAAGCACACAAACCATCCATTACGATCTGATATATTATCCAAACAATTTAGTGTATTCATGAGGTAACCTAAATGTGGAGGCTGCAAAATTACCCGTAATCAATTGAAACAGCGAGTGCGCGTCCCTCTGTGTGTCTAACAACTACATGTCTCTGTAATAAGGCAGACATTAAATCATTTTAGAGTTGTACTGTTGAGTACCTGATCACTGGGCGCTCTGGGAAGCTGGACAGTCACATTAGGACGCTGGGACTGAGGAAGCCGCTGCTTTTCCAGTGGGATAAAACCCGACCTTCCTTACTCAAGGTGCTTTACAGATCCCCAACGATCTGACCCTAAGCCGTGCAATATCCAGCATAGACTTCGTCTTCTTCTTCTTCTGCTCCTCTATATTTTTTGTTGTTGGTTTTGATTTTGTTTTTCTTGCACTACATGTTTGGGAAACAAGACAAAATGGACGTTAGATGCAGTTCAGAGACTGAAGCTAACCGGGTCTCGAAGAACGGACATAAAGAGGGCAAGGAAAGCAAAGGGTCTGAAGGAAATATTTCTACTTCTTTTTTGAAGGATCAGCAAGGGACTTTTTCTGCCTCTGCAGCTACGGAAGACTGTAATAAAAGTAAATCTAGTTCGGCTGATCCGGACTATTGCAGGAGGATCCTAGTTAGAGGTATGAGCTTGAGGTATTGCGCGAGGGTGGGGGAAGGTGAGCTCTCTTCACGCACGGGAGATCTGTTGATTTTGTTGCTTTGCCTTTGGTCCGTTCCTGGCCTGAAGGACCTTCCTACGGCTCCGGGGGAAGAGACCCCGCAGCCCGGGCGGGCTCTGCCCTGCG
>NW_010229877.1:0-6495 GCF_000690775.1 Eurypyga helias | reverse complement strand
TATATATATATTATAGTGACATGGGAAGCTTATCCCCTCTTTAAAAAAACTCACTATCCAAGGCAACGTTTGAGTTATTTCTGAATGCCAAACAGATGATACGTTTGAATACAATAGTGCTATTTAGTCCAGTTAGTCTACAAAGTCCTTTGAACATAAAACGTTCTCTGGATTACATTCCATTAAAGTTAAAGCCCTTTATAAACCTTGGGCTTTTTATATCTCTACTTGATTTTTGTATTTGCATTTTGGGATTTTTTGGCTACTTTATCTCTTGAGCATTTTTCCCCCAAAATAAAAGAGACCTCCATAACTAGCCTTGATTTTATTCAATTTGGACTACTCCATAGGCAAGGAAAAAGTAATAAATCTAATATTTTTCTTAGATTGTGTAAAACTGACCCAATTAAAAGCCCTGCAGGTCTGTCTTGCTTCTTTGTGTTTGAGGGAAGTGTGAGGGAGTGGATGTGAATGATGAAGATTGCATAACTAGTTTAGGTGGGAACAGTGATTTCTACTCTCTTTCTAGTGGACAGATATGAACAATACAGGGAAAAGAGCCTATATAGTCCTTATTAGCACCTCATTGACAGCTGCAAACTACAGGACTGAAATATTAGATCTACCCTTGAAATGCTTCTTTTGGGTATAGTGTTGAGGCATCTAACATACTGTTGCTCTGTAGCTGTTTCTGTTCTTTTAGTATTTAAAGAAATGCAAAGTAAAACACTTGAAGCACCTGAAAGTGGTTAAAAAGAAAGGAGTAGGAGTCACAACCCTTGCATGTCAATAAGTTTTGGAGAATTTTTTTTCTCACTGATTACAGTGAGTTTAGAAGTCCAAAGTTTACTGTTAAAAAGTCTGATTGAAAACTTGCTGATTTCTGATAATAAAACGCCTGTAGACATCAATGTAACAACTAACCATTGCAGAGAAATATTCCATCCTTATCCTTGTCAGCATTGTGTACCTAAATAGTATGACAATGTCTTTCTTACACCCTCAACAGTATTTTATTCAGTGCCTACTGTGACTCATCTAAGAGCCAGTATTAGTTCTCATTCACCGAAGAAGTAAGAGTAAAGCAGAAATGCTATCTTTTTGCAGAAATCAATAATCATAAATAAAACAACCAAAGTCACTTTACTCAAATACTGTAAAGGCTATATTTTTTTACTGTAGATGGAATTGAAAGAAGGTCATTCACTTTGCTGTTGGAAAACAAATGGAGTACTAAGCTAGATTTATTCTTCTTCAAGAAAAAAGGACGTTTGTGAAGGAGGAAGTAAATTAATTCTGTATCAGAAACCAACAGGTGATTTCCACTTCCAAACATTGTGAGGGTAGCTCGGAACAGGAGTTATGGTGAGAAAAAGTTTCTCCAGGTTGTTTGGGAAGTACTCCCTGATCACTGACAATGGGGTAATACTGTAGTAAATGTGGTATCAAGTTTGAAAATTCTTATAGTATCAGCATGGCTTGACAAAGTGAAGTGAAAAATCCAGGGTCAATAAATCTTAATGTAGATTCTCATGATTTAACATTATTGCTGTTATTAGAAGGAGTGGCTTATGAAATGTGGGACTTGCACTAAATGTGACAGGATACAGCTTACCCAGAGGACACCCCAATGTGCTGAATCATCCGTCTGCATTCCATGAGTCATATAGATGTACAAGCACTCACAGAAAGGAATGTTTCCAAGCTAAGACCAATATAAATCTATTGAAAGGATTAAAAAGACCCAACCAAACGTATTAATTAAATATACAACATTTATGATCTAGAGCTGTGGGTAAGTGGTTTATTTAGCACGAAGGGAAGACCACAAAAGTGATGACAGCCAGAACAGTCAGCCTGTCTCGTGAATTTGTGATGCCTGCTGACTGTGGAAAAGTATTATTCTAATACCTAAGTGATCAATATGGCAAATCACTTTTAAGAGTATTCATTTGCAGACAATATCTATTTGCATCATATATAACTCCTGCCTTTCTCTGCAGTCTCAGGTTTTGTTTTTCTATTTGCTCTTATTTTCCCGTCGTCCTCATCTTTCATAAAACTGAAGCTAAATGTCTGGCAGTTATCTTTTGCTCTCGCGTTTCAGCTGTTATGTTTGAATATAGTAATATTTTCCTGTTCCTGCATCCATATAAAAGTCTTTTGTGGCTTTCAAACTTAGAGTGACCTCCAACTCTGGGTAGCATGAAAAAAGGATGGAATTTTCCAGAGACGCACAAAGGAAAACTGAAGGAAAGAGAGAGAATTCATGATGGGAAGTAAAGAAGACATGTGAATGACTTCAGAAAGAGAATGGGAATTATCATTGAAACAAAAAAAGCTGATAGGAGTTCTGGGAATATTTTCTACAATGATTAAGGAAAAGTGAGCGAGAAATTTCTCTCTTTCCCAAAGGAACAACAGCATCATTTATTCTCTTGCTCAACTTTGTAGAATGCAAATATGGTTTAGAAAGCAATTTGAGAAAGCTGTGAAATCTGAGCTTTTAGCCAGTACCCCCATTTCCTTCTATGTACCTGATCAAGTCCGTCCTGATCCACTTGTAAAGACAGAAGCTATAAGAGCATCTAGCTTGGGAAGCCTCCTCCCACAAAACCATACTCTCACTCAGGTTTTAGACTGCAAAATCATTAGGACATTGTAAGGACTCCCCTTCCAGCCCAGCACAGGGTCACAGAGGCTTGTACAAGGAACTTTAATTCCTTCATTCTCAGGTTATATGGGGTTGCAAAGAGCTGCTGTGGGCAATGTCTGTACAAGATGAAGAGAAAATAAAAACAAAAGTATGAAAGAAAATGGGAGGTGAGCCATGCAAAACCAGGTAACCAAAGTTTTCTGTTTAATACCCAGTGCTAGTGTTAGCTGCCTTGCATATGCTTGCTCCTGATAGACTAGGTGCCACTATATGTCAGCTGCAGAAGGCTACAAGCCCCCACCTCATCCCAATAGGAATAATCTCTAGTTGCTAGTCTGCCTAACATGAAGGTATTAAGGATTTTATATCCATTTTATATCCAAAATTTTCAAAAGAGCTGTCTCAGGCTGAGCATCCAGAATCAAAGGCTGCTTTTGAAAAGTTGACCCTGGCTTTTGGGGAGACACTGCAAAGACTTTTCTTATGATGTTTCCTGAAAGGTAAATTTGAATCTCATTCTGTATTCCCGCATTGGACTAATCTGAAAGTGTCTCCACTCATGTCAACAGTTTAATGAAAATTTCTGTAATTTCATGTTGGTTTTTTTTTTTTGTAACCTATATTAAATAAGTTACATGCTCCTGTATATATATGTGTACAGTAATTGAAAGACTTTATTCTATCCCATTCATTATTGAGAAGTTTTTCTTCCTCCTCTCTCCACTAGTATATACAAAATTTTATAAAGAAGGGTTTTCAATTTCTTTGTCTGTCCTTGAGATATATGAACTAAAATTTAAAGTAAGTTGCACAGGGAAAGAACATAGTGTTTCTGCCAAAGCAGTTCAATATTCAGGAGAATCCTGTGATAAGTAAAAGCTATGAAGAGGGAGCTATGATACCCATTAGTCCAAAGAAAAACCTATTCTAATTGTGATACCACATCACATTGTATTTCACTCTTTTATTGGTGTATTATTTTATAAATTGTAATACAGTGTGGCAATTGTCATATTGCATTCCGTTCTTCATCTCTGATATCCTTGTTGGGTTACACGGACCTTAGTATCTATAGAAACATGAAATAACCAGAAAATTGATAATATAAATGCTTATTCAACAATCCACAATTTGGTGTATTAATCCTAATACAGAAAAATTCAATATGGCAATGGTATGTTACTGCTTTTTCTGTTGCTGAGCTATTTGTCACCATATTTGACCTTAAAAAGTACTTAATTAATCACTCCTTGGTCAATCATTAAGGAGTTCCCAGTGCACCGTCTATTTACACAACCTTAAAATACTGTTTATCCATTTAATCAAATAAATTTAATTTAGCACTGACTTTTGTTGTTATAATAATACCGCAGTTAGGCACTATTGCCTAGTACAGGGAGAATAGCAAAGGCTATTGATGTGCCTATTTGAAAAGGTAAATTAATCCTTGTGTCCATTTCTATAGCAGGATGTGATGATTTTGATTTAGAAAAGTCACTTGAACCTCAGAATAGTTACATTATTCAGCAAACTGCAAAGTTACCAAATAAGAAATTCTAATATCTCAGGTATTTTTATAACTTCAAGGATTTTATGGCATGTTGAGTCCTCTGAGATTTTTTGAAATTGCATGAGAAAAAAAATGTATTGTCTAATACTCTTCAAAAGAAAGTAACAGATTTTTAAACAGTTTTTCTACTTAAGAATCTGCAGTTTCTTGTTGCTGTAAGCACCTAAGAGGTACACACTCCATATTCACTTCATTGGTAACAGTCTGCAGCAATTCTTTTGATGTAAGTACAGTTAACCAGCTGTAAAACCAATGTTACTGAAATAAAATCCAGACCTGCTGTGGCTATGCTTTCCACCATGTACCACACTCAGTTAATTTCCATGTTTTTTTCAGATTCTCACTATTGTTAATATTAAAACTCTAGTATCTCAGATACTACAGAGAGGTAACCACTCGTAAATCTACATTCTTTACAATGGTGACCACTGTGACTAAAGAGTAGCAAATGCAGTCATCATGCATGACTTGTCTTGCTCAGAACTATGCAAGTCAGGAGTATCGCTAGAGACCTTTTGACAGCTAGCACAATACTTATTCCTCTAGAGCATATTGTATGCATCCTATACATATTCAGTTCAGCTAGAAAAAAAGGGTTTTCTACCAATCAGGGCAGTGTATGAAAGTAATTCCATCTCCTTGCTGCATGCATCATGATCATCCGTGCATCATGGATGCGCTGAAGCACCAATAATCAGTCTCAGTTACTGAAGACCGTGTTGTCACTTGCTGCCTTTAGACATGCGAAGTGTTACACAAAGAAACAGAAGTAATACAGGTTTATTTTCATGGTCGTATTACTCTACATGAAGTACTGAGAAGTTGTATATTATGATAGGAGCACAAGCGGATCAGTGCTGTTCATTTTGCTGTGGTTTTATAAATGTTTATGGAAGTAAAATATAAGCTGCATGGCTACAATATCAGCTAGAGTACCTTGGGCTTTTCTTCTACTTTCTCCACCCATCCAAGCACCTTGCAGAAGTGGCTTTATCAGACATTTTTTCATCCTCCCAATGAACCATTTTCTTTCTGTAGGGATTAGTTTAAATTGATCATATCTATAACCTATAAAATTGACATTTTGTTGTAAGTGGCAGCTGGCAACAGAATAGTTCAGAGGTGCAGAGATTGTCCATGTTAAGCAAAAAAACCCAAATATTCATTTGCAACCTATTTACTTTGAGAAGATTTCAGCACAGGTTTAATCATAGAATCATAGAATCACTAGGTTGGAAAAGACCTTAGGGATCATCCAGTCCAACCGTATCTGTCCACCACTAAACCATATCTTTCAGCACCTCATCCACCCGTCTCTTAAACACATCCAGGGATGGTGACTCCACCACCTCCCTGGGCAGCCTGTTCCAGTGTGTGATAACCCTTTCAGTGAAGAACTTCTTCCTTACATCCAATCTAAACCTCCCCTGGCGCAGCTTGAGTCCATTCCCCCTCGTCCGATCATCTGTCATTAGGGAGAAGCGTGTGCTTAATCTTCTGTTGAGTTGCTCTCTCAGCAACAAAAAGAAGCATAAAACTCAGTGAGTGTTACTGAATTGACTTCCAGTTAGTACAAAATAAATTAATTTGAATGGTGAAGAAAATCTCTTAAGTCTGCACCTCTTGCCAAAGATTTTGTTACACTCAGAGCTGTAAATCTGAATTGGTTAATGACAAGATCCAACCTGTGCAATTATATAGGATCTTCTCAAAGGCGCATATTTCCTTTTAGAGTCTATTTTTTAGGCTACAGGCTGAAATTAAGCATGCTATTAAACTGCCACTTCTGGTTATTAGATTATTCATGGCTCCTCTCTATTTTTGTCACCCAAATTTGTAATGATTTTCCCAGGGATTTCTGTTGTTATTGACATACTAGTCCATAGTATAGCTACATCATAGCATCATTTTCAATGATCTTGTGTTCAGCTCAAGATTGGCAGTAAGAATGAATTAGATCATAGCTCTTCTTATATGCAGAAAAGGAATGCATAATTGGATTTTTGTTTCATTTTTAGTGCTTACAGCACCGGTGTCATTATCCTGCCTGTCCATACCCTGAGAACATACAGGTTTATTTGCAAAATCTTGTAACAATAATAAACAAATGAATAACAATAATATTATTCAAAAAATCAATTTGGTTTTGGTTTCTTTAAAATACCCTAATAGAATGTATGCAAAAATCCCATTTGAACAACTAAAATTCTGTTTCCATAGGCTCATGAACCTTGACCATTGCTCCTTATTAATTAAATCTAAATTAATA
>NW_010229876.1:0-3182 GCF_000690775.1 Eurypyga helias | reverse complement strand
GGGGCGGGGAGAAGGCAGCTGTAATAAGTTGACCTGATTAATTTATTTTAAAACATTATCTGTGATCCCATTTTGGAGGGGAGTGATGGTAGAGAGTAGTGGGTGTTCTCTACCTAGAGGGTATGGGCCTGAATTTCATCATAAGCCTTCCCCATCAGCGGCTGTGGAGGAGAATACTTAATACAAAACTGGCAAATGGATCTCTGGCTTAAAATAGAGGCAAGGCAAAGTTCAGTAATATTTAACACATTTTAAAGAGAGTATATTGAAAATCCTTCACTGAGGCGAAATGGCTGGAAAATAGCTGATGGAAGATTTTATCCATGGCGAACAGGACTCTTCCTGAAGGTGGATTAACCACCTCTTGGCATATCACTGTGGGTACTTCTGTCTTCTAGAAAAGACAGCAACGTTTTGTCAGATGTTATCAACAGGTATCTGAACATTGTTGTGGCCTCAGGTTTTCCTCTACGTTAAGTTTCTCAGCCTTTTGCCAACCTTCTGACATGAGAAAAATTCTAAAAATAACTAAGTAAAACCCACACTTGAAATACAGGGTCTCTAATGCTTTTTCTCCCTTCCTTCAGTGCATTTTTAAGACCTAAACTGGGGAAACAATATGAAGCTTCCTGTGTGGTACGTACATGTTTTTCAACTCTTACTAGTAACTAACTTTTCATGCAACTTGATATCTCACCATGGTGGCTGATCAGCAAGCTTCTCAGCTTACGCCAGAAGTGAATTTAGTCCATTCAGTTTAATTTTGTACTTTTATCCTGTGAAGGATTTGAAACCTTTTCCCATCAAGAGAATTGGATATCACATGCATCTCCAGACACAACCAAAATATTTTTATCTGAATATTAGTAATGGAAATAATTAGTAATTAAATAAAGTAAATAATGCTATGGGCAGACTGGGCTACAACAGTCTGGTTCTAAACTTGCAGTTCATCATGTGCTTTCAGATGAGATTGATGTAATTTCAGTTTGTGATTACTGGAGTTTTTTCAGACTTAAAATATTGAAAATCTAAGCATTACTAACGAGCTTTATACAATACTTTTACCATGTGCAAGATGAAAATACTTCCTCTACTGGAAAATGGAGGGAGCATAGCTTAGAAGCATAATTAAAAGGAGGTTATTATGCAGATACTAATAACTCTTATTTCTAACTGTATTTTGAATGAAACCTCAATCTTCTCTCTAAAGGAGGAGAAAGGGAAGGGATGCAGCAAGTTCAAAGAACTTGGGTATCTAGGGAATTTCAGAATTCCTTGAACTGTTGCTGATTTTTGGATTATTTAAAGTGCATTAAGCAGTTGCAGCCAAACTTGACAGAGTGGAAAAACTTGGTGTGGACATGTATCTTAATAGTTTAAAGTACTTGGGTCTCTCTGCAGCAATTTTCTGACTTCCTTTTCACAAGGTATTAAGCTGGAGAAGACCCTAGATGCTGCTGACTAATTTTCTTCCAAGAAATCCATAAATATTTCAGGGTTATTGCTAGATAACAAATACTGAGAGAGGACTGCTGGCTTAGTGTGTTGGTGAGGGAGATGTATTGCAGTTCTGGCACATGGAGCAAAAAGCATCGTCATGGGTTTATACCATTGGCAGTTCCCTGGTTGCTCAGAGGCTAGAAAATGGAGCTTGTTGCCTTATGTCCTTTTACCAGGAGTCTCAGCAGCGTGTAGGAGCCATGCCTTGAAGCACCTATAATCTGCAGCTCTGGCCCCACCTGTGAGCTAATCTCTGTTACTGTTGGGTGGAGGGACAGAACTTCCTTTTCTGTGTGTTCCCTGGGATGTACCTACCTGTGACTTCCTTGTGCTTCATGCTGTGCTGTTGTCATCAGGCCTTCCTCTATGCCCCCCAGACTGATTCTAAAAGACCTTTCTTCTGTGAGCACATACCAGAATTTACTAAGAGGGGAAAGGCACCACCCCCCAGGCACCAAAAAAAACCCCAAATAAAAATGTAACAACCACAAGACAACATAAATCACAGGCTTCAGCCAAGGGAAATAGAGCTCTGGAAAAATGTGTTTCATGAAGATCCAATCCATTTCTACCCCTCAGATGAAGGAGAACTTGATTCTTCTCCAGTTCTTACCATCATCACTAAATTATGGTAGAAAGCTTTCAAAAGCAGGGCTTAGTTTTGTGCAGTTGATGGGGTACAGCCTGAGCTGCTGCACCCACCACTTGCTTTTGCTCATGTTTTATTCCTGACGACGCACAGGAATGTCTGCCCACACCAACACCTTCCGTATTATCCAGTGGGGTAGCAGAGTGCTACGTGCATGGGTGAGACAGGGTTTCTGGAACTTGACAGGCAGGTGGCTTGTCTTCGGAAGCATCAAGCTGATTATCTAACACCACTGTATTGACTAGTGTGACTGAAAATGCTGTGCACCTGTTATACGATCTGTCCTTTTAAAATTCTCTGGCCAGAATTGTTCTAGGCATGTCTATAAGCTGTTAGCTGTCTGACAATGCATGTGACACAACACTGTGGAGTATTCGATTATTATTCTTGGCTCTGAACTTGCTGCAGTAGAATTTGCTGCATATTGTGCATTGAGGAAGCAGATGCTGGAGGCCTAGATTCAGTGAGTAAAGCATCTGGTCTGCAGGAGCAGACTGCATTGCTTCTTTGAGCATTGCTTTATCCTTCAATGCTTGAGGAAAAACCTGGTCCGTTCACAGCCTTGTTTTCCTTAGCTGAACAATCACACTGACTTAATTGGTCTGTGAATAATAGCCTTTAACCTGGAGATAAATACACACATACACCACACATCATCTCACACTGTCTAAATGCTCTTGTGCCTCATTATGGATTTAATTATTTAAATGTTCTTGCCCATTCTGAAGTTTTTCTGCCCTGACACAATGTCATTCCTAATGTGCATGAGCCAAATCTGTAAATGACCTCACAGGAACTAACGTATTTTGAGGGTAAGGGACTCAATGATACGTTTTAAATTCTTTTGCCCTGGATTCACTGGGCATGGAAAAACCCAAACATTTTCTGGACGATCTTGCAAATTCAAAGTTCACCTCTTTTCTGTTTCTTTGCTTGTTTTTACAAATGTAGTAATATGTTTTGTTGCTATGAATGATGAGAGAATAGATATGGAACAAAGTTTAAAAAGAGGTGTCATGGTTTAACTCCA
>NW_010229875.1:1185-13181 GCF_000690775.1 Eurypyga helias | reverse complement strand
TGTGATTCTATGATTCTATGTGACTGGAAAAAGCCCAAGAGCTTCCCAAAGCAATCTGCTATCAACTGGGAAGGTTACTATCCTGTCAAATGCTGTTTTAGGATGTCTCTTTCACCTGTCCCTAAGGTTTTCACAACCTCAGCTTTGCCAAATCCCAAATCAGTCATTTCTGTGATCTAGTGAGAGGCACAAATGTTGAGACTGAAAGGAAGAAGGCCATGCCTAGAAAGTAGCAGGAGAATATCATAATTCCTAATAAAAAAGTAAACTGATTACTGTCAGAAAAAACAATAGCTCAGTAATCTTTTTAAAATGTGACTGTTTGGAGATGTGTTTGCATAGTCTTCAGGGCAACAAATATATTTTTATGAGCTTTGCAGAGGAAGTGATGTATTTAAAGTGTGCCATAATCGGTAATAAATCTGGGAAAAGACTTCCTCAACCTCCAGAAGGGAGATAAAGTTCATATAACATGAACTTTCATCTAGTTTCTCACCAGATGTCTGAGCTCTCCTTCCAACTCAATTGTTCACCTGACCATTCAGCCTTCACTAAATAATAGCTGAAATCCACTGCACGGGCACATCTCTTGTGTGCTTGGCTTGTTGAGCTGGAGCTCAGCAAATTCATTATTTTGAAAGCTGCTCCAACTGAAATTGGATTAAGAGCTCACTTGGTTGCGCCAGGCCAAAGGCCTGCATAGATGTACTCCAGATGAATTTCCCAAACAAAACTGACATCTCTCCATGGAGCCAACACCATCTGGCTTCTTACTTGTCACAGAATTTTCCAGGGGTGAAGGAGCCAACGGTGGCTACCAGTCCAGAAAACTTTTTCATCATTCCGCAATAGTCATTTTTCTTACTGTATTTTGTGGTAACCATTCTTTACTTCGGTTCTTTAAGTCAGACAAGAGTGGGACCCTGAACACGCATGTTCTACACCATGGCTAGAGGCATATGTAAATCCCCAAAAAGCAGTCTGCATGTTACACACCACTCCCACCTCTCTGGGCACAACAGAGGTAGCAATAGCTATCAGACTCATCCTTGCCTCTCCCTTACCACTGGATTTCAGTACCTTCTATGTGCCTTAGGACGGATAAGAATGACAAAAATCTAAACTAATGTGTATTTTTATATCTCCTGCATACTTCTGGCTCTGCTGCTAAGTAAGAGAACTGCAGCTCAGATGTCCAACAGCACATGCTATCACGTGGGAACACTGCAGCAGGGGAAAGCTGGTTTCAGCCTGTGGCATCGGAGACAAAAATGTCATTTTATGAAGGAGAGATGAAATTTCCTGAGCCCCGGCCATTCCTTTTGATCACTGCCTGTTTACCCAATCCACAAACCAAAAATAGAAATGAAAAAGGATGTGTTACCAAAGAGGCAGAATGGCAAGGAGGAAAAGATTAGGTAAAAAATAAACCACTTTTGGATCTGAAAGTAAATCCATGAGGCAGCATTGAATTTGTAGGAGACTTACTCCATTAGCCTACAGCTTCCAAAGCACAGGACTGTCCTGACATTCTCTAACTCTCACAATAGCCCCAGTTTTTCCAGCAGAGTCACTGGGATTGTCGAATTCACTGTTTGGCACCCTGTGGAAGTGCAGAGGGAGGACCTGTGAAACAGGCTGGGTGACGCACTGTCGATGGGACATGTGCCTCCTGCGGCAAAGGCAGTGGACACCGATGGCAGTGTCACTTCTGCACTGAGTGGGGAGAAGATGCTGCTGGCCACGGGGTGAGCTCGACTGAAACGAACTCAGTGTGCCTGAGCCACTGAATAATCATCATCTGGGCTGTCATTCATCAGCCCTGAACCACATCTGAAGCAGACAGCCAGACACTAAGCCTCCTTAGTGATAATGCTACTGATGCTGCAGCACTTAGCTTGAAAGTGCTAATGATGCTACAAATTAAGGAATTTTCAAGACAGTATCCGGTGAATAGACTAAAAAAAAAAAAAAGTCTCTCCCAGGAACATTCATGGTATTTATTTGCTTCACGGCAATCCCCCTCCTGCTACAGCCACCAAGGCAAATCAGCAGAGGCAGGTCCCTGGAGCACTGACCAAGCTCTTCCCGCAGAAGTGCTTCACATTGTACTTTCTCAGAATACAGCTTTTGCACAAGGAACATGGGTTCCCTCAACCCACGAGGATGGCCTTTAAATCCAGTTTCTCCACTCAACAGGGTCTGGGCCTACTGGGAGTGTTTGGAGACCAGACCCCTGTGTGCTCCCAGAGAAAGCATCGGTCTCACCCACTCCCTGGGCTCTGAGTGCTGCTTCTGCCTATTTACTCCCACTCTAAACCATGTAGTTCCCTGTGAACGAAGATACATTTGCCTGTCAAAAAGCTTAATTGGCACAAATGGAAAGTGTCCTCCCCATCATCTTCCTCAGTCTGATATCCAGCGAAGGAGCAAGGGTGTACTGCAATTTGTTTTGATTTATGCTCTTGGTTAGTGACAAGAGACAAACCTGACTATGCTACTCCTTTTGCTATGGCACAGGGCTGTGTTTCAGCTTTACAAGAATGACAGTCATGTTTTATATCCATAAACCAGAGTTGATATGTCACTGCCAGAATATCCTCTCCCTACATTTCTTTTGCTTTCCCTCATGCAATGTAAATAACTTGTATCCTTCAAAGGTCACAAGTCTACAGGTAAACCAACACAGGAATTCATGATTATTTACAACAGGGAACACAACTACAACTGAATCACAACAAACAGCACACATGCACATGGGATTGCATTTGCCCAGGGTACCAGGCCCTGCACACAACTCACTGCTCTATGTCCATGCAGGACAGTTGTAGCTTTCAAACCTGCAACATTTTTCCAGGACCAAATCCTACATTGGAACCCCACACAAGCTACAAATGCTCAGAGAGGACTCTTTTTTAGGGCTCTCTGTACCAAATGCCCAAAGATGAGATGCTATAACTTTTCTACCTTTCATGTCTCCCATTGTAACCTCACTTCCCACTGAGCAGCTTACTGAGCTTGATAGTGAGAGACAGATTTGGTTTCCAGTATACCAGCTAACTCTTAGGTCATTGATAATCTGCAGTTGGGCTGTTCCTGCTTTTGATCAAAAGTAAGCTTTTCTTGATCACACTATGTGAATTAAAAAGCCTGAGACTCCAACCCTGCCTTCAAGTGACACTTGGATTGAGGTGCTGATTTGTTTGATACATGGAACAAAGGTTTTAAAATATAATTGAGTGTAATTGACAGGCAACTTTTAAACAAGATTGTTTTCTCCTGCGCAAGCCACCTTCCCATTTTGCTTGTTCCTGCAGTGCTGGTTCTGTACTGTTTACAGTGAGGCTGCAGCGCTTAGGCTGCAAGACAGCAGAGTATCGCAGGAAGGATTCCACCTACCCTGCAGGAAAAACAAAGATCTTTCCAAAAATATACATTATCCAGTGACTAAGAAATGAGAATAAATGAACCGAGCCCTGCAGGCTTCTACTAAACACTTATTAAGAGAACTGTCCAATTAGCAGTGCCTGCACTCATCAGTATGGGCAGATCCATGGCTATCCTCGGGTCTAGATTTGCCTTCCCTATTCAGAAACCTTGCAAGTGTGTCAGAGCACGCTACCCAAAGCACCTGGAGGAGTCATTTCATCTGGCAAGGCACTTGCAGCAAAAATACTGCTGAGGTGGACTATATCACGGCTTCAGGGGCTCAGGAAAACTCACTTAGAGCAAAGCAAACTAGGTATTGAATTCAACAGGGTTGTTCACCCTTTGCGAGAGAATGACCAAATCCCACTAGTCTTTGCTCCTATTAATATCTCTATGTGACATCAAAAGCTACAAGACTTGGTCAAAAGGGGTAAGGGCCTAGCATCAATCCAGTGATGTTTTCTCTTAAAAAGTACATCCTACCACTCTGCATGGCATACTCTCCTAAGGCTTTTTTGACCCTGCTTGGAAGGCATGATCCTTGTCTGTCAGATAAAGAAGCTGATGTAGAGGCTGACTGACAGTAAGTCCACAGCAGTCAAGAACAGGGACTCTGGGGTCTGCTCTCATAAACATTGCCTAAACTACACAATTACCACCAAGAGCAAGAGCAGCCTCTGAAGTTGATGGAAATCATAATGACCTTTCATACTACACCTTGCAAAACTCCCGTGGATGTACTGATGTCAAATGAAATCCCCCTGCTTTGAGAATTGGCAAGTGACGCAGAAATGTTTGATGCCCTTAGATTAATTTACACTTCAGTAGGGCTGTGGCACAGAAAAACATCACATTGCTGCATGTGTTATTTCTCTCATTTGAGAGCATGAGTTGCCTTGTCTACCACAGGATGGTGCTTGAAAGACTGAACAAAGAGAGAGGTGCTGTGGGCACAAAGGTGGGGGCTGGAGAAGCAATAGTCTTCTCTTACACAGGTTGATGAGACTATTTGACTACCTCCCCCATGGGGACAATAAATAAAAAATAATGATTGCTCACATTCCTACTGGCTACCACCTGTTGATGCCAATGTCACTGGCATTGACTGGTTTAAATCCTTAACTATCTTCATCCCTAATGCTACCAGATGTAGCAGATGTCTAACTGATCATGAACTTTTGGTAGGTGGCTGTAGTTAGCAACAAAATGTGTCACTATAAACTGTGTCATGTAAAAAAATGAAAATATAAGCAAGAGAAGATGGTCATACATCTTTGTACACAGAAGGATATAGACCAGTTGGAGCGAGTCCAGAGGAGGCCAAGAAGATGCTCCGAGGGCTGGAGCCCCTCTGCCATGGGGACAGGCTGAGAGAGTTGGGCTTGTTCAGCCTGGAGAAGAGAAGGCTCCGGGGAGACCTTATAGCACCTTCCAGTACCTGAAGGGGCTACAAGGAAGCTGGGTGGGGACTTTTTACAAGGGCCTGTAGTGACAGGACAAGGGGTAATGGGTTTAAACTGAAAGTGGTGAGGGTTCGGTTAGATATCAGGAAGAAATTCTTCATGGAGAGGGTGGGGAGGGACTGGGACCGGGTGCCTAGAGAAGCTGTGGATGCCCCATCTCTGGAAGTGTCCAAGGCCAGGCCGGATGAGGCTTTGAGCAACCTGGTCTAGTGAAGGTGTCCCTGCCCATGGCCGGGGGGTTGGAACGAGATGATCTTTAAGGTCCCTTCCAACCCAAACCATTCTATGATTCTATGATTATGAAGCTCTTCTGAATTACTGTATCCAGTTCTGATATTTTGGTTTGAGATGCTGCCAAGATTTACAAAAGGACCTGCAGAAATAATTAGGGTTCTAAAAAGTATGAGAGGCGTATGAAGCTTTATCTAAACATATGGTGACTAAGTAGGGAGACAGTGCACCAGGAAGCAATTACTAGTGGCAGGAAGGTTTTCAGTAAAGTATAGCAAGGAAAAATAGCATCCAATGCCTGGAAGTTAAAGATAGAAATGGTATCTTTAGTTCAAGGATGGTTTTCCAGCATCCTGGAAGATGCTGGAAAGAACGAGAGTAATCAATCAGAATTCAGGAGCTGGAACACTTGTACCATGCACTTGTGCTCAGGCTTCCCAGGAGATTCATGTAGCTGAGGTTAAAAGCTATTAACTCATGAACCTCCTAATCATCCACCTAGGATATTCTGAAATGTTTGGCTAGATATGTTCCCTTACAGTGTAGAAAGTTTTTCTGGGTTTTGATAATAGATGGCATCAGAAACGTCCATCCACCAAGGCAAGGACAGGTTCCCAAGATAAGTTGCTTATTTTCCAAATTAAAGATATTTCCTTTAAAATAAAACAAAAGTGTTTCCACAAACCAGCCCTAAATTCATGTTTGATCTTCCACAGGAGTGGCTTTTATATTTCTGTCCTTTAAAAGCAGCTCATTGATAGCTCTATGTACCTCCCAAGTAACCTTAGAAAAGCACATGCATCCACCTGTCGTATGTCAGAGGTGCTCCTTTTCCAGATTCCTTACTTGATCTGGTCCCATGACTTCACAGTTTACACACCTGTGCAGT
The DNA here is from genome assembly GCF_000690775.1 of Eurypyga helias. Classification (NCBI taxonomy): domain Eukaryota; kingdom Metazoa; phylum Chordata; class Aves; order Eurypygiformes; family Eurypygidae; genus Eurypyga; species Eurypyga helias. The sequence goes on along the minus strand of NW_010229875.1, from coordinate 7,169 downwards.
TAAGATGATAGCTGTGATACCCTGAGGATATGTTTTTCATCAGGACTATGAAAGCTCCTGGCAAACCAGCACTGCCATTCTGATTTTGATCTCCTGTCTTCCTGTCTCAGCACGCAGATTATTTGGGATTGCTTGGCTCTGCTGCCCAGTACCACAGTAGCAGTGTGAATTGACCAACCAACCACTCATGCCAATGCCACGTTGTTTCTTTCTCATCTGTCCACTCACTTGGAACTCAAGTCTCTCTCCAATTTCAGTCTGATATGCTGCCCAACACAGCTCTACTGCAACAGCTGTGGGTGTAACAGCAGGAGCTAAAGCACAAACAGCCCTAAACGTCATAGCCAAATCCAGGCTATGTCCTGCAATTTGTTCACCTACCTGGGATAAGCCCACCTTGCAGACTGTACTTCTGAACCAACAGCCCTGACCTCTCTGCCTCCTGGGTCTTCTCTCACATAGTCTGCCAAGCATCTTCATTTAGAGGTTTTCCCACTGTATAATGTGTCATCCCTAGAATTACTTATTGGAGATTACATTTAATTCTAGTTTTAGGGACACTTTGGAGTTCATTTTCTTTCACAGCCACTGTATGAAAACAACACTGGCTCCTGACAAGCAGCAGTGGGGTATGCTGCACTGAGTCCTATTTTACCAATGTCATTTCAGAACCCTTCCAATTTTAAATAAACTGCTGTTTGGCTGTTTTAATCAAGCCCATTCCCATCACTCTGATTGCAATAAGCTGCTGATGTTGCTATCCATATGACCACCTGGGAGGCATAACAAAACACATGACAACACTTAGACACCAGTAATATCTCAAAAAAACAATTTTGGTTTATCATTGCAAGCAATGGCGCTTTTTTCCTTTTTTTTTTTTTTTTTTTTGTCCCCTGTGTTTCTCAAGGTCTTAGTAATTTTGGATGAGAAGTTCAGCACTACAACCTAAGGAACATCCTCAGCTACTGTCCTGGCCATGCAGGTCTGATGTCTCAAGCCCCTGCATTCATTCTTGTAAAATGTGTGTTTGATGAATCCAAATGATTATACTTTCTATTTTGTAGCCACTGGGGAGAAAGCTCAAGATTTGTCATACTGGAGAATTCAGTGTACAAACTGACAGACCCAGAAGTATAAAGCTCACGTCTCCTGTCACCTGTCAATGGCGTCTGTGGTCTCACGACCAAAGCCCTACATCTTATCTTCAGCTCATAGGGACTGAAGGTTGCAGAGAACACAATAACCCAAATAATAAGGCAGACCATCACATAATTAAGGAATATTCTTGGCAATGAAAAATGCTTTAAGCATCAAGACTCACAATCCCAGTGAATTGCAAAACATGTTAACAGGAGAACAGGGGAATCAGGGCTCTAGGAAGTAGTTTCATATATTACTTCTCATAAACAGTATCAGATAGAAACCTTTACCTGATTCCCCACAAGGAAGTTGTAAGATTTGTAATACTTAGCACAAGATAAAAAGTAAAAGGTAGAAATCTGAGCAATGGTTGATATGCAAGAACTAAAAATAAGGCAGTATTAGACAACTGGTTGGCATTGCACCTGTGTGAGGGTTTCAAAGAGCCTGCAGCCCATCTTCTTCTTTAGTTGAGAGCACATATCCCTGTCACTTTGGGGAGTTGTGTTTCAATTTTACTCCTTGAAAATATTCACAACTTCTTTGCTACCTAGAAGACCTGCAGCAATGCAATATACAATGAAATGAAGCTTTTGGTGCCCAAAAGCCCCAGCAAATAGAGATCTCTGTCAGGCATCTACCCACAGCAATATTAGATGCCACAAACATGATCCATACTCTCAGTGGTACCCCATGTTGAGCTGAGCTCACAGTATTAGCTTTTATCTTCGTGATCTGGTTCTACAGAACCTGAAGAAGAGTGTCTTATGCACTGGGGTGAAAAGCCTTGGTCATCTTGGTTAGTCCAGCACAGTGGAGCTGTCTGCAGTCAGAGTAGGGCTCATTCTCCAAAACTGTGTAATGAACTCCCCTGAAGAGTAAAAAACATTCCAATTGCAAGCCACACTTTAATTTTATACATTATTTAAGGTCTGAATCAGTTTCTACTGAAATCAGAGAACATTACGTTCTTTGTTTCTGTCCTACTTGATCCTTTTCATGCAATGTTTAATCTTCACTGTTCATTGGTTTTGATATGGCCACTAATCCCGTGAAGTCTGGTTGTCTTGGAACTCTAATGCACTTATCCTCTCAGTCTGCCTTTGCTTTGGAAGTCCTTCATTTTCATCTAATAAATCATTCCTACAGAATGAGTTGTCAGTGTGTCTAGACCATGTATGAAGTGACACGATTAAGTAGTTACAGAATATACATGGGTTGATACCACAAATGTCATAATAACTATGGAACTATATACGTAATAGATGTAGAAATCATATAAGGTAATGAAAAGCATATTAATATCTATTTTGGTTAATATCTTTAAACACCAAAGCTTTCACAAGGAGGTGATAACACACAATAAACTGCAGAGCCATGCAGTGAAATGTATTTACTGTGCGTATGCTGACATATAATTAATTTTGTGCACTTTAGACGTCTCTCTGGAGACATGTAAATATATACAAGTAAAATCAGGTCAGTAAAATGTAGTCTGCAAATTTCCCATTTGGTGGAAAGAATTATTCATTAGGGGAAGGCTTGTTTTCAATTGATATCAACAGCCTGAAGTTGGGTGTCAGATTAAGACACTCGAGAGATCTAGTGATAACACAGGAAGAAAGGTGATCAAAGGTAAACAGTAAACAATTTATGACATAGCTCTGCAGTTATTCACCACATAGTTCTTTTTTATTCTGATGTATTCACAGCTTTCAAACAGTAGGCAAATGAATAAATAATAACTATAACACATTTATGTGCTATGTATGTTGCAGTGAGACTTACTCGTAACTCAAATCCCCATCTTACAGCTCCATAGTTATTATTAGCATGACACAGACTTTGACATTGACTTTTTATTGATATTACTACCTTTGAAATTTCTAAATAACTTGTACAGTTTAAGCCTGTTTGTATAAAACCCACTTGCATCCCGAACCTCTTTGTCTTTGAAGGGGCTAAACAGATTGAGAATAGTACTGTCATTCAGTGACTCACAACTAGTATGTATTTTGCAGGCAAGGGTTTTGGTTCCCTGTCCCACAGTCAGTGGTTCAGTAGCTTCTGTCAAGGGTGCCTAGAGGGGAAATCTGGATTTATTAATTCTTTCCTGTATCAAAGAAGACACCTGTCTTTGTGCCACATTCAGTTCTTTTATATGCCAAGTACTTAAACTGCAGGTTTTGCATATACATACTACAGATGCAGTCACAAAAAAGGTAATAAAAGTAGGGATGGATAGATAGATGATAGATAGATAGATAGACAGACAGATAGATAGACAGACACATACATATATACATAGAATGAACCATTCTAAGTTAAAAACTGCAGCTTAACCTGGTTCTTTTTATAAAGAAAATCTAGTTAAAAGAGCCAAGTGGCAGGTAGCACTCATACAGGATCACATTACAGCAAAGAGCTGTAACAGGAATTGCAGCACTGCTGCCTTTCGGTGAGACTGGATGATTTTTGGCAGGTCAGACCCTACACTTCTGTTTGCCTTTGAAATGCTAGCATCAGCTCCACGGGTGAAGTGGCGTATGGTTACCAAATGATGATATTTTAAATATGCTAAGTACTTTATCTAGAGATAGTTTTATTTATGCATAGGTATTAAAGTAAGCTTCTTTTAATTAATTTATTTTTTCTTCCACTTACAGTCTTTCTAAGATTTCCTTGCTACTTATTGAACTTGATACTACACATGACTCAGGATTTTTAACTTCTACAACTGAGGTTCCAGGAAGATAACCCAAATACTCATCCTGTGCCTATACCTGGATTTATTCAGAGGGCCTGCAGTTGCCATGGAGCTCTTTAGGCAAGCCAGCTTCCTGACTATGCACGTGGCTTTTCATGACACTTCAGATACATGCCAGTCAAAAGGATCTTACACAAATTAATAATTACAAAAAGTGCAACAGCACATTAGTGTTTCTCGTATTTTCAAAATAGTGTGAATAAAAGAATTATTTCGGCCTTATCTTGATAGAACACTTTTCCCCTACTAGGCCCTGGAAAGATTTCAAGTTAAACTATGTTTTCTCAGAATACATATTCTGTTATAAAGAAAGCCTTGGGCTAGATTCTCCAGTGTGCTCTGTGTGCATCAATACTGTCATGTTGGGACATTCTCCGCCCCAGTCCCACTCTCCCACGCTGCCACATATTGACACATATCACTGGGGGGTGAATGGAAATAGGAGAGGCCAGGACACAGAAGTCACCCTCCTGCATGGATGCTTATGGCGCATTTTTAAATGGTCCGGAGGCCTTGAAGGGGGAAAAAAAGCACAGCACTCGGGCATCCCTGGTGTCTTCTGTGCCATGGGGAGCAGTACCGAGCGGCCAAAGCAAACTACAAATATCATTTTTCACACAGCCTGTGCTCACATTCGTGGTTCATACAAACAGAGAGAGATCTCTGTAGTCATTCCCTCGGGTGTTGGTACCTGGTGCCTGTGTCACTGCCACTCTTCACTGCTCCGTCATCCGTGAAATTAAAGGTGCCGGTCCAATTTGCCAATTCCTCTCCATTCTGCCAGCTAAACTGCAGCCCTCTAGCAAGAAAACGAGGCAGTTGACATTTGGTATCATTCATTAGGTTAAGTCTATCAGCATGAGTTGTCATGTCCTTTTTCTTAGCACAGACATGTGACTATGACAAATTTATCAAAAACTATAAAGATACCAAAAAACACAAGACATTTTTCTAGTGGAAACAATTAATTTTCTCCTTCCATAGACTCTTCAAGTCTTTCACTGAAATCAACGTCAGACTCCCCAACGAAATTGGAAGGCCAGTAAACAACTGTGTTCATAAACATCATATGTATGTGCGGAACAAGGTGGAAATTTCATTTCCAGAGACGCAAGTGCAAGAAGCTGTAGACTTCTGTGGAAAAGTACAGGGCCAAAGAAGTAAACCCTCCAAAATTCAATTTTACATCTACAGTAGCTGTTAAATGTGGCAGGCACTGGGTCCTTCCTCTGCAGTGTTGGCCGTGCTACCAAAGCATTTGTCATTTGATGACTTTTTTAAGTCACACCATATTGCTTCTTTTCCCTGTTCGCAAAGATGGTATCTTTTAAGCCAATGCACATCACAATCCTCACAACTGCCTGTTTCCCAAACTTTCACAAATTCATTCCGAGACCCATGATGCCTTCAGTCTCCTGGAAACTACACCTATAGCTGTGTAGAAAGCTCACATGTATTTAAAAACCTGGGTCTGAAGAAACATTTGACAACATGAGTCAAATCATTCCCTTAGCTCAGAAGTCAATGAAAAAGCATCTTGCAGATCGTTATTTTTAATCTTCTCCATTTTAACCCAATTTCATGATTTCAGAAGCCTGGCAGCTGAGTTGTGAACATTTGGTGCTGCCAATATTGAGAGTTAACTTCCTGGCTGGGGTGTGCAGGGACAGCCAGGAAGCAATCTGCCAGTCCGCTCTGCCCAAAAGGAAGGGCATCCAGGACCCCACTAGTTTTCTTGGTCAACAGCCTTATTTCAAGGACTGGAGAATCTCTCAGACCACTTCCATCCTTGGCAGCAGCTATAAGCACAGGAAATTAAGAAGGAAAGACATGAGGCATTAAAATAAGGCCTTTTTGCTTCCTGCAGCAGAGAAGGGGAGCAGCTCTAAGCGCCAAAAACATACAGTAGGAGTTTATTTGTTCTGTAATGTGGAAATGTATGCACATAACTTCTTTTTGTCAGTGTTTTAAGACAGCCTTGTCTAACTTCAAGTATCTGCAGTGCAGGCATTTCCACATGAGCTAATTGTCTTGGTTCATAAAAATCAGTAGAGATTGGTTCATTACAGTTAGT
>NW_010229875.1:0-1154 GCF_000690775.1 Eurypyga helias | reverse complement strand
AAAGCTCCCCCAGTCGAAGGTTGGCCTTCACCCTAGGGTGAGCTGTTCCATCCCCCGTACTCTCCTCCATCAGCAGTACAAGGAGCACGGAGTTGCCTGTAGCGTGGGCACACATGACAGCAGGATTCCACCACCCAAGTGACGTGCAGTGCATGTCACCACAAATGTTTTTTTCTGACCTAAACCCAAGATAATCTGGAATAATTTAAGACTATTATTCTTGTGTGTTTTGTGCCTTTTAATCTTTATGTTTGATTGTTTTTTTATTGAAAACAGACTTTTTGGCAAGGCATTTTGGGGAAGAAGGAATTCTGAAGGAGGTAGGGAGTTTTTCTGAACTGAGGAAAGAGCTAGCCTCCTAAACCGCCCCCTCCCAAGCTGCCTACCACAACAAAAGGTGGGAGAAAAGCACTATGATAATATTGAAGAAGTTTCCCCTGAATCTTTCAAATGCATTTTCATTTCTTGCATGCTCTCTCATGGTCAAATCTTCCTTGTTCAAAGAAAAAATTCTTAAGTATACAAAGGGTAATATTTCAAATATAGAAGCCAAAATGCTCTCATAGGAGACCCATTCTGACTTCTTCTTAGATAAATCTATCGATGCAATTCTCCTGTTTTCCAAAAAATCAGAACAAGTGGAAAAGAGTATCCTGACTGCCATACGCAAAATGAGGTGATACTGCACACTTACATCTTACATTCAGCTTGGGGAAAGCTACTTTGGTGATCAATTTGGAGAAGCACATCAAAGGGTGTACAGGTTATCCTGTAAAGGATATAGCATAATGCAGTGTTATGGCTTGTCAAGGAGTCCCATAGCTTCTACTTTGCTCAAACAGTTTTTAATCAGCTGAGGCTGCCCAAGGTACAACTTCTGAGTGGAATATTGGTGTGAAGAAAATATGAGAAAATTCTCACTTTTACACCTTCACTTTTAGTCTTGTTGAAATAAACACTTTTAATTCTCTCCCATGTACCACAGTCTAACACATTTTTTGCCACACCGTAGCTGGAATGGAAACATGTTTCTTTTGAATATGTGTGTCTTTGTAAAAGGCATCTAAATATATGACCTTAAAAATGTTTTAATTGCTAAGGGCAGCACTGAGTGATACGTGTGGAATATACTGGCTGGATGATGGCACTCAGAG
>NW_010229874.1:0-8119 GCF_000690775.1 Eurypyga helias | reverse complement strand
ACCGACCACTGAGGAATGCTGCTCGGCATATTCGGTGTTTACGTTTGAATGAACTGGACGCTGTGGCCTGTTTTTTCTACCTTTTCTTTTAACTTTTTCCACCCCAAGCCAACAAGTGTATTACGAGTGCCAGAACTTGATTTACTTTTCAGTATCATGTTTTCTGAAGGATTTTTCAAACAACTGTAAAAATAAGCAGTAGGGTTTGTGATCATTGCTTTTTCCATACCCAGCAGCCACACTTGCCAGAGTAAGGGGAGACTGCAAGAGCTCAGTCTTGTCATATCCTTATTTTTAATTCCCATTGCAATCTTCCCTCAACAACAGGGTTCCAGGCAGGTGGTGTGAGATGACAATTTCATTTCCGGTTTTCAGAGAGGAGGGAGCAAAGAAAGTAAAAAGTGCCACTGATGGAAAAGGGCCCATCTCCCAGCATTACTGTTCCTTCACATATTAGTTCAGCTGTAAGTACCAAAGATGTTTTCTCTCCAGAGCTGCTAAAACGTGAGCCCTTTTGTTCACTCTTTACAAGACAGGTCTCAGTACCAAAATGCCAGGCAATTTAATTACAGAATTAAAATCTGTTGCTAATGCTGCTTCTTTGATGAAGACAGTGCTAGAAGGCCTCAGACAATCTTTTTTTTTTTTTGGTGAGTATATCATCAGGTTTCTTTCATTCAATTGTTGGGATCTCCAAGAGCTGCTTCTGACAAATGATACATGTTTCAACATGAAAAGGAAAGGCTGGATGTATTCCAGTAATGAGCATATCCGGAGCAGGAAGAGTCCTACCATTCCGACCAGCACTTGTTAAACTCCCAGGCTTTGCTTCTGGCCTGGACTGAAAGTATTCCAGATGCCCTATGTTCCTCCAGGATGCATTGGAGCATCTGTGCTTTTCCTCCCAAATTCACACTCCAAAGTTTACCACAACCTTCAGTTAATAAATTAATCTGACTATAGTTGTGAAGTTATTTGAGGTTGCAAGGTCTGTTGGTACTCTCTGGGCCCTGACAACTGTGTGCCCCGGAAAAAAAACCAACAATTGCTGAAATACCTAAAATTAACCCAATTCACTTTATCTTTAGAAGAAATATTAACCTTTCTGGTAAAATTCTTAACAATTTCCTAAAAAAATATTTCCTTATCATTAGATAGGTTCCATGTTATTCTGTGTAATAGCATTTCTCAGTGGGAATATGCTTCTTGATTTCTCCTTCTCCCTCCGTTCCCTCTCAGAAGACCATCTCCTGTTTCTTGGAAAACTCGTTACGTTGAGGGAAGCAGCAAGTAACCCGGTGACACGATATGCTGACATGCAGGACTGGGTTATTTACGTGCTGCAGTTTCAGTTTATGAAATACATTATGCAATTTTAGGTGGTTTACATACTGCTGCATCGTAACCTTACCTTTGTATCGAATGTGTTTTACTTGGACACCTTTGCAAGAAGGAAAAAGCTGTTGCTGGTTGGTTTTTGGGGTTTTTTTAATTATTAATTATTTTTTGTTTCTTTTGAATATCTCCACCTCCTTTATGGAGAAAATAGTTTGAGCTATTAGCAGGAAGTGTAAACAAATCCAAATAGTAGCAAATCCTGGGCTTTCCAAGCATAAGAACGTGCGGGAGGATCCCTGTTTTAAAAGCTGGAAGACCGAACTGTTTACTGGGAACCAGTCACTCAAGAGAGCACCAAGAGCAAGGAAACTAGGAATATAACAGCATAGGTCAATAGCAACATGTGCTTTTCTAATTTGAACAAGTATTAAAAAAATAAGGTCAGCTAGAGAAGGTTAGAGGTGCTACTGGAAATGACAAAAAAGAAGTGGGGAGGCAGGAAAGCCCTTGGACGTACCGCAGTGGGCAGGTGATGATTTGTTGCTTCAAGGCAAAGCCGTATTGTCCAGTGCCGTCTGAGTATTCCTTGCTGCCATAGGCCAAACTCCGTTCTGCAGGAGTCAAGGTCCAGGTGTGTGCCTGAGAGTGCCAAAGGGGGAGCACGAGGGGTGCAAGGGGTTTGGAGGCTGAGAGATGCTTCACGAGGGAAGGTGATGGGGGGGCGGTGTTGGGTTGGATGTTTGCAGCTGATGAAGAACCTGGGAGGTCTCCAATTTCTCTGGGTAACGACAAGAACTTCTCAATTTCTAAGCACCTCATTGACCACCTGATCCAGATTTCTAAAATGAAATACAAAAATTTACTTTACACTGACTTCACAAGAGAGCAGTGAGATAAACGAATCCATTTAAATTCAATTACAGATTAAATTCTGTCAGATACTGCTTCTAAAGTGTTGATCTGAATCTGAGTGAGATACAGTAGAGCTATAAGTAATGGAAAGAAGGAAGCTTTGGATCCTGTGGTGAAGATATGAATATCTGTGTAAATAACATGAAAATGCATTTCAGGAGGGATAAGCCCATGTGTGAACTTCTAACAAGGCTGCAACAGCAAGACAGTATCAGCCTTTGGTCCCCAGTTGCAGAATTTCAACACCAGAGAACACATTTCCAGAAAATACGATCTTGTCCTGTCACCTGAATTCCAAATACGTTACTTTCCACTGTGGATGTTGATGTCACCAGAAGTCATGTGTGTTTTGTCTAGCAACACTCTCTCCCACTCCAAAAATAATGTACAATGTCACAGGATATTTTATCTTGAAAATGTGAGCATCCGGTCTTGTAAGAACAATTATGGGGGGGAGGAGGGGGGGAGGGGACAAAAAAAAGGGAAAATAAAAACGTGCATCACTTACAAACAATAATCTAAGTGTATGAAGTAAAAATCACGCTTCAGTTCCTAAATATTGGGTCGTTTTAACTCCAGGCCTTTGCATGTGCTTGGGTCGAAACGCAGATTGGTCAAGAGATGACACTGGTACTTGCATTGTCCGGTCCACAGCCTGATTCATTTCCTAGGGCTGGTTGCCTAAATTGCCAAGATAATCCAGCCAGCCCCAGCAGCTCCTGCTCTGCTGAGACTCTGGTGTGCTGTCCTTAAGAAAAAAGCCAAGTTGGTTTGAAAATGTGCTAGTGGGGAAACCTCAGAAGACACGATGCAGTGAACAGCTGAAAAACTCCCTGGAAAAAGGTCTCACTACATCAATCTAAAGTTTCAGAAGAAGATTATCGGTGTGGAAGTACAAAGAAAACAAACCAACCATCGAGTCATAGAATGGTTTGGGTTGGAATGGGTCTTTAAAGGTCCTCTAGTTCCAATTCCTCTGCCATGGGCAGGGATGCCTTCGGCTCGATCCGGTTGCTCAGAGCCCTGCCTTGGAAGAGGTGGTTGAGAGGTTTCAGTGTGTTTTGAACAGCGTCCGGCAAACTTGCCTTGCTTCAGGTGAGAGAAGGTGAAGCTGTGTGTCAGGCAAACTTGAGCCTAACGTGGTGAAAGGCAGAGGTAAACAATTCAGAATGCCAAGTTTCAGTACCCAATGCAAGGCTTGAATCCTAACTGGGTGCAGGATACTTTTGTCGTTAGCTTTTTCTCCTTAAATACGGTTACGTGCTTTGAAGGTACGTGTTTCTCTGTAGTAGAAAGGAACACCTAAAGGCTTTGAATCAGGAACCCTCTTGTCCTGCCCTACTTCCCTCACCAGCTGGCCTTAATATTTATGCGAACGCTCCTATTTGTCTACCCCACATACCTGCTGGGAGTGCCCTCCCTTAACAGGCGAGACTCTCCCGGCCTCGATGGATTGCACAAGGTCTGACCGTAACTTGGCATCAAAACTGGGATCGCTCTCTGCGTTTCTCCTCTCCCAGTCTCGTGCCTGATGTGTTACGCAGCACACGATGTGTGCTCTGTTTACCCACTGCGTGGCACAGAGGTTAAGGCTGGACCCACAGAGGCATTTCAAGGCTGTAGGGGACGGTAACATCTCTAAGTCCAAAATCAAGATTTTCAGTGCCTCTTCGCACTTGTCAGCTAATGCTGGTTTCCATGCAGACCTGTGCTTTCAGAACCAAAGTTCCTTATTAAATCTGGGCTTTGGACAAAACGCCATCCCATCAGATTCCCCGAGGGGAAAACTGTGGAGGAAAAAAGCAGCAAAGGTGGTGTCATGATGGAGATGGATATGAAGAGGAAGTGGACCAAGGGTAAATCCTGGCCCAGCAGGGACACCCCTCGCTCCCCACAGAGGAGTTCATCTGCTTTTGACAGATGTCTGTGTGGAGCTGCTTTTCCGTACTGGCAATCCATCCTGTGCTCTCCTCACCAACAAAAATACAAATGGATGTAACTGGCCCTACAGAGAAGACAGTGTTCTCAAACAGAGGAAACAATCTGGAGATCAAACACTCCATGGGTTATTAACCTCAAGTTAATGTTTTCAGCAAAAATAAAACCCCCGCTTTGTGGCAGAAGTGACTTTACAACGTTTCGTGTGCCATTAACTCGTGAGGTCCACATCTGCTACATTAACTTTGCGTCTTGCCGCTGGCCCTGCTAACGAGCCAAAGGTTTTTGGCATCAGTCTGGGGCAGCCCCAGGTAAATAAAGTTGACTCAGTTACTTTATTTACATACAGGTCCCAGCTCTGGTTCCCGCTCTCCTGCTTCCCCCTCCACCCACACGTTCAGCTTGTGTACAGACAGACCTGTCAGAGAAGGCAGATCCCTTAACTTTGCGTCTTGCCGCTGGCCCTGCTAACGAGCCAAAGGTTTTTGGCATCAGTCTGGGGCAGCCCCAGGTAAATAAAGTTGACTCAGTTACTTTATTTACATACAGGTCCCAGCTCTGGTTCCCGCTCTCCTGCTTCCCCCTCCACCCACACGTTCAGCTTGTGTACAGACAGACCTGTCAGAGAAGGCAGATCCCTTCTGGGTGACAGAGGATGAGCTCTTTCCCTTCCCTTTTTCTGGGGAGGGATGCCTGCCAAACGCTCCTAAGCTAGGCTGGCGGGCTGGGGGGGTAGAAAACTTTATCTCTGCATGTCCCTGGTCTGATTTACCAAATTTCTGAAGTAGCAAGTCCATATGTTTTGGGGCCAAAGTTGATCATTGCGTGGAAACGAAGTGACCGTCTCAAATACCAGACCTAGCGTGGCACGTGGAGGTGCACGTGGATGTGCTGCTCCCAACACCTTCTCCGAGACCCCTGGTGCCCTCCCTCCCCACGGTCCCCATCTCCCCCAGATCACCCCACCAATTATTTGCTCTGCCAGCAATCTGCATCTCCAAGAAACACAAGGAGACACGGTGCCGTGGAGCAAGGTCGCAGCAAACAAGTTCTGTGCTCTTTGTTATCCCCATGTTTGTGGGTTTGGTGGGATGCCTCGGTTATGTTAGAAAATGCAGCTGCTCCATGGAAGGCTTTAGTCTGCACCAGCTCATTCACTAAGCGCTTTTTTCCTTAGATTCCCTATCTGGAAGGTGGGGATAAACTTTTCTTGGAAGGATGTATTATCTTGGGAGGAGTAGTTGCTGGGAAGTGACTAGCATTGGTGTTTGGCTACAACCGTCTTGGAAGCCAAACAAATAGTGGCTCTAAAGCAAAATCCATTAGTCTTTGTTCATGATGGAATTAAGGCACTGCCTAAATCAGCTTTCAGCATCCTGTGCAATACTGGCTATCCCACGATGAGCTGCGCACCCTTGCAATGTCCTTATGCTTATTATCGTTTTTCCAATCTAAACTACTGAGTCAAAACCATCGTTTAAGATTTATAAAACACACATATTCTAGGCAAATAGGAGTTTGGTTTTGTATTCTTTAAGATACTTCAATCTGAATTCAGGTTGTCAGTCCTTCAACAACAAATGGTTGTTGCCAATTATTCTGTATTACGGCTCTGCTGCAGCAGCTTCTCTGAAATGATCGTGTTCTTCCTACCTACGAGACACAAGAAAACAATCTTACTGGCTTCCCTACAATCTTTAAGTGAGCAATATTTTGTGGCATTTGACTATTGGCAGAGTAAGTTAGCCATCAACTAAAATTTCCACCCATACAGCCAAAGAGTTGGTGCCAGGATATGGCCTGGGAATGACCCGTCGGTTTAACCTGCACACTTTACGAGTCACATACTGTATTTTTGAATTGCCAGCTGTGGTTTGGAATTCATTGTTCAAAGTTGTGTTGCCTGAGTTTACTGTCACACCTTGAAAATGCGCTCCTGTGAGTTCGGAGCTTGGTAAAAGAAAGCAGAATTCTGTCTTCAGCTTTGTTTCGCTGAGTATTTAACAGCCCTGCAGTGCGCTGAGATCTCCTGCGGAGTGAGCCTCGCCAGGAAACTCAATTCCTCAATTCCTCAGTTTGAGAGCAAAACCTGCCCCTCCAACTGCTACAGCCACAAAATAGCCCCGCAGTGGTCAACCTTGTGGCATCAGCTTACTAAACGACACCAGCGTCGTTTAGTGGTTAGTCCACCTCAGAAGGAGCTGTGAAGCAATCGAGTGGACCTTCACCTCTCTCCATGGGGCAAATACAAACATTTTTACTCCTCAGGGTGAATTCTGGAGGTTAATGGGTTTTCTTTCTTTTTTTTTCATTTTTGGTTTAAGAGAGACATTGAATATTGAAAGAAAACATGACCAGAAGCCAGTTTGATCCAAGTAACAAGTTTGCCTCAAGTTTCAGAGAAAACAGGTGGGTTTTCTTAATTTCTGCTTCCCACTTGTATGTCTCTTTCTAGGAAGAAACCTCAAAGGCCTACTCCTTGTTTCCACGAAATGCACGGGGGTACACAAGGTGTGCTTGGTAACAAACCCAAATTCCCATCCACCGCCATTGTTTATGCGAGGGGAAGAGACCAAATGTTGAGGGACGAAATGACACCTTTTATTTCATACTTTAACAGCTCGAAACCAGTGGTAGAATCTCAGTTATTTCCCTGCGTGAACGAGCTGTCAGTGATTTCAGCATTCTTCGCCGTGTGACAGACGGCTTGTTTTGCCGGAGTAACCATAATAGAGAAACGCAACACTGTCCGCGCTGCGCAGCCACGGGTCACAGCGCGGTGATATATGGCTGGCATCAGCTGTGGCAGTGGAACTTACACAGCAAGATCTGTGTTTCTTACAGGAGGACGTGCTATAAATAACCGCCCACTCCTTTACCTGAAGAATTTGTCCATAAATTTTAACAGTCAAGAAGAGCACGAGTATCTGGTAAGAGGGCAGAGCTTCTCTGGGTAGATTATCCCCACACAGACATGGTTTAAGGAATCTGGGTTCAGCTGTAGCTCTACATCACAGGGCAGAGCAGCCCTATTTAGCTCCTGAAGTGCTGACGACAGATATTCCACACTGCAATATACTGCGACGCCTGTTTGATTGGTACCTGAGAAGGAATCAACCTGTTCAGCAGCCAGGTAATTATTTAAGTGCACGCTGTAGGAGATGCCATCGGGCTGATTGCATAAACCGCAGACCAGGGTAACACAGCAGGAGGCCTCAAAGAAGGGGTTTACGCTTCTTTTGGAAATTTCTGATGCCCGCTAGTGTTCTTCTCTTTGTGTTCTGAGCACGTTCAGGTCTTACTGTGCAGCACCCCTAACCTGCTCTTGCTGGCCTGACGGTCTGGTGACTCTCACGCTGAACTTCTCATCTGTTTATTTCACATACAAACGCAGTTCAGCATGAAACGTAAATTGTGTAGCATCATTGATCAGTGTTGTCCCAGCTTTCCTCGTAGTTTGGTGGCACACACAGCACGCTGGAGAGCTGTCTGCTGCCGGCAAACCAACGTGATGAGCAAAGTGGGCTACAGAACCAGACTCGTGGAATGGTTTGGGTTGGAAGGGACCTTAAAGACCATCCAGTTCCAACCCCCCTGCCATGGGCAGGGACACCTTCCACTAGACCAGGTTGCTCAAAGCCTCATCCAGCCTGGCCTTGAACACTTCCAGGGATGGGGCATCCACCACTTTCCTAGGCAACTGAACAGCATCCAGCAAATGGGTTTTCTCTCGCGTTTGGCAGCCGCAGTCGGGAAGAAACTCTGTCTCCCAAGCTGGAAAGGAGGGAGCGAGGACCCCGCTTCACTATATCCACAGAACGGGAAAGAAAAGGGTCCGGAGCGGAGAGTGACGCTCCTCGTCCAAAGCCCGGAGGGGGAGAGGGCGGCGGGAAGGGCTGGGGCCGGCCGTCACACTCCCCCGGTGCGGTGC
>NW_010229873.1:0-4107 GCF_000690775.1 Eurypyga helias | reverse complement strand
TAGCCAGAGTTAAACCACAACATCAGCTCTGTCTGGCCAGTGCCCAGTCTGGGGGACACCTGATAGGAAGAGCAAGGCATGGCCCCGAGAGCAGACCACATCTAATTTCCAGGAGCACATGTTTGCAGCAACCTCAGGGTCACGTTCAGTACATGAAATGTGTATCCATTAGTCTAAACACACCCTGATACTTAATTTCATACTTTGAGAGGAGACCATCTTCAGCCGTTCTAACCTGCCAGTAGCCTGCTCTGTGTTGGGCTGCAAGACACTCCCCCTTACCACATTGCATTACAAACTAAACCTGGCACTTAAGTGCTTCCCGCTGTATATGTACACATGACAGCCTGCTCTACATTTCTAACAGCCAGCCTCAAATGTGAACTGCAACACCGAGCCTCAAATCCGAGAGCCCCAAGTGCATATCTTGCTCCTCACTGCATCCTGGTGTTTTTATTTGCGACCTGATCCTCCGTAACAGATTGCACACCTAAGCTTAAACTTCTTCCCAGATCTGCATTTTTCACAGAGCCTTCTTGCAAGGGAGAGTTTCCTGCCAATTCATCCAGCTGGCAGAGCCCATCTTCCAAACCCCCCAGGAGTCAAAATGGCCTCTGCCACAGCTCATGGGCAGCACTCACTCAGCCACGTCACCTGTGGCTCTGGGGAATAGGAGGCCCCTCAGCAAGGAAACCCCACCTCACTAGGCAGAGACTTGTAAATCCATCCAAAAAGGTCCAAAACCCTGTGGTGCTTCCCAATGCTGCCTCTCCTTCTTGACAGCACTCAGCCAGTACCTGGTCACTGATTTATTGGAAGTCCTCAGGCAAACCATCTTGCTCTTCTGTCCCTTTCCCAGGCCGAAATTAGACGTTGACCAAAGGAGGGCAGGCAGAAAGATTAAAATCCTACGAAAAAAGGTGCACCCATGCATGTTGAAATCGGATGAGGACTGGAGACTGGTCTGCCACATGGCTGTGCAATAGGTCGTAGCAGAGTGCTCCCACATAGGAGCAGCAAGAAATTGGCAATTACTTCAGCTGGGACCGCCGGTGAACATTTGATGAACTCTCGGCACCAGTTCATTTAGCTCTCAAAAGCTGCGCATATGAGAGGCAATTGGTGAAAACGCCAATTGTGAAACCCCTCCGAAGACGGAAAGAAGTGAAATTGGAAAGAGCACTTGAGCAATAAGAGAAAGCAGGCAATAAGGCCAGGAGCAATAAAGAAAGTAAAACATTGCAAGGGAGCGCAAAGAGCAGTCGGTGTGCTCAGGAAAGTGGAAGTTACCTGAAAATAAAATGGAAATCCCGCAAGGCCCAGATGATTGAGGAGAGAACGACAACATGGCTGACAACGAGCCTGATTAGAAAACTGCAGAAATCTGACAAAATATGCAATCCTTTTCATACCCAGCCAACCGCTGAGCCACAGGTAAACAAATAAGTAGAGGATTTCATAAAACTCCCAAGTATTTTCTCTATTTTAAATTATATTAATTATGGCTTCAGTAGCTAGGGATGCTGGTCAAAACAACAAACAAACGCAACCACAATGGGTTGTGTAGGCGACTGCCCTTAGCACTAAAGGAAATCTTAATAGCTTGAAGGTGAAAATTAAGTCAACAAAGTCAACAAATAAAATAAACGCAACTTTTATCACACCATTACCAAGGGAAGAAAATGCCAAGAGGCAGAACTAGAGATGCTTCTCCTGAGGCCTTGCTGGCAACACAAGATTGCCCCAATTTAATTAAATAAGTTTTGTTAAATCAGTTCAAATCCACATGGACTGTTATGGGTTAAGAGTAGGTTAAACCAGTGCCTTGTTGACAGATAAATCAAAAAGCCTGTCCATACAGCCTCTTGTGCCAGTTTAACTTCATTAATTTAAAAGCTACATCTTAAGTTAAATTAACATAATCCATCTAGAAATCTTAGCAAAGCATCACCACTTAGACTTGAATGATTTTGGATCAGTAAATGCAAAATCACTTCAAAAGCTGTCCCAGATTCCAGCCCACCTAACTCCATGACCTGGGATGGCTTTCTACTGCAGGAGGCGGCAGATTTTGTCTTACATAGAAATTAAAGCTACAGTTCCACCTCTAAATATTAACATTCTGTATTTTGGAAAAGGTACCGACTTCAATGTCACATTCTGAATGTATACAGGCAATATTAAAAACACACCAGATGGAGACATCCCTGGTCTCGTAGAGGGTTCAAAATCTAGGTATGAGCTTTACCAAACGTGCTAATCTATATTTTTGTGCATTCATCAAGGCTCTTTCCACCCACGAGGGACTCTTTGCAGCCAGGCAGTTTTAAAAATGTTCCAGCTCTTCCAGGCATAGCTGTTACATAAACGTGCAAGATCAGAAGCTACACTAGAAATAACTGGCTCATCAACAACATCCCTCTTCATAGCCATTGTGTGACCTTAACCAGTGCAACATGACTGATGTGGTTCACAAAGCTTTAATCTGAATAAAAATAAGCTATATAGGTAAGTTTTACTTAAATCAATGTTTTACACGTGCATCTACATGCACACACACATGCACATACACATATATACACAATTTGCACTAAAAAGCAAGCATTGGAGACAAAGATCAGAAATGTGAATAGACGATTTTTAGATTACTGTAATAAGCTTTGCAGAAGGTATTTCATAATTTAATGAGATAATAAACCATCATAATTAACTGCATTTCACATACCTCCCTCCTTCCCTGAGGGAAACAAAAGCTTTAAAAATAATCAAAAACCAAAACTCAACACTCCTCCAGACCTGGTAAGGAACCCATTCTACCAAATGGGTGAAGCAGACACCGTAATACATGCAAAACATGCCTCTGAGGGAATGGAGAGTTTAAACCTGTTTCCAGCTCTAGTCCTTTAAAGAAAGTTGTCTAAATCCAAATGAAAACAATGGAGTGCCATCACATTCAAAGTGCAGATGGAAAGCAAACCAGCTGTTGTTTGCTCACGTCTTCACCCAGCACTAGGAGTGTCAAATTAAAGACTACTCAGTTCTCCTGAGCAATTCCTTTAGAAGGGTTTAGGAGCCAATTATTACATACTATCATTTCCCAGGTGAAAACCAGCAGAAGACCATTAAAAAAAAACAAACACCACACCAAACAAAACAAAACAACACTAAGTCTTCTTCAACAAGCCAAGAGAAGCCGAGAAGATCATCTATAGTGTCTATCCCCACCACAGTGGCCATGAGGTCCCTTGGGTTATAGGGGACAAGCAACAAGCCAGGACAGCTCTCAGCCTACACTCCCATCTCAGCAGATAGCCGGGAACTCTGTACAAGTATTTCTTGGCAGTATTTCCATGATCCCCATTCCATAGAGCAAAGGAAAATCATGCACAAGGCAGTGTTTGGATCAGTGATAGCTGACCTAGAACATCAATCTCCCTGATGCAGGCAGTTGTGATGGAAAGTGAGACATAGCAAAACCTAAGGTTTGCCGTTATTTAAATGAATCATTTGAACAATACTATGCAACAAGTGCTACTCTGCCCTTCCTCAACTTGTCACGCTTCTACACAAGAAATAGAAAGAAAAACCATGGCAACTTAAGTTATAGAATCTCAGGAAAAAAACAATGTTGGGGGAAAAAAAATATATTAGTCTGCAAATAGCAGCATAAATAGGGAAATTGAATTAATCACCTTCATAACACAGTAAGCTAACAGCAGATAGAGGAACAATGTGGGCTAAACACAAGTTTCCCAGTGTTAAGAGCAACTCGATGCAGAAGCTCTGACATCGAAGCGAATCTGCTCATGAAGCAGAAGACATTCATTCATGGCCTGGAGAAACAACAGGCATTTCTGCATCAGGCGGTGGGATGCAGTAGAGCATGGGGGCTCTTCAGGAGAAGCAGTAAGGGTCTATAGTATGTGAAATGCTATTCCAGAGCAACACAGATAGACTGTAACTGTGATCAAAGGGGACTTTCGATGGCTGAAGTGATCAGCTATCCAAAAGAAACAGCTACGGCTTTAATACCATTTCCAAGAAAATAACAGCTCTTCCCTTATTTCCTATAAGAAATATAAATCTGAGGGGGTGGAGGGGGTGGGG
>NW_010229872.1:0-11572 GCF_000690775.1 Eurypyga helias | reverse complement strand
TTTTTTTAAAATAGCCTGTGCATTAGGCAGGAGTAGGGTTTTAATCGTATGAGGAGGGCTCCTTACCCTGAGCCTTGGTGCTGTTTTCCGCCTCTTGCCTGGGAAATTACGGGATATCCCTGTTGCCTACCCTCCCACATGGCACCACAAAGATTTAACCCAAATTTTGTTACAGGATCCTGTGAGGATATCCTGGGTTTTCTAGAAACTAGAGACACATGACCTTGTCTTGTCTTACGCGGTCCTTTACAGTGATGCTGTTACTCAGAACAACTTGCTTATTATGTGTTTGCCTCGGAGCCTTTTAAGGGCATAACTGGAGAGACAAATAACTAATGACAGGCCGTTATCTTACAGTGGGAAGCGGTAAAACACAATAGGATTTGCTTCCCACAGAAATACTGCACTATAAATTCGGTCAAAAGATTAGTTTTGCATCTTCATTTAGACGGAGGTTTTGCTCTATGTGAAAGTCATTATTAGGCTAGAAGAATATACTCCAAAATCCTTATCTGCTCTAATCCTGGTTCACTTAAATTTGTATTAAGATAAGGGTAAAGTTGAAATATTGCATGGTCTTTCAGAAGCTTTTAATACTGAAGCTCACATTGCTTTGGCACGTTACTTCAAGTGTAACTTTCTGCGTGTGCTGGCGTTCTGGGAACCTTCGTCTCCACTTGATAAGAAGCTGATGGCGGTTCAGAGATCTGCTACTGGAGTTTGGTTTTATTTGCATCTAATGTATCAACAGCATCATCACTTCCTGTTTGCCTGTAATGTTCTTGAATGGAAGAGTGCAGGGTTTGTTCACTACTGTATAATGGACTCATCTTCTCCTTAAAGCAACTACATAGTTTAAAAATTACACTGTTTGTTGCTTCAGAGAACTTCTAAGATCCCTGTTACAATGTGGTGCTATGTGCAGAGTGTAATACACTCCAGAGTGTATACTGTAGGGTGTCATCTCCAGATCTACTGTGTTCTCTCCCTCTGAAACTCTAGTTTTGTAGGAAAAAAAACCCAAACCTTTTAAAAACATTTTCTCTGTGTTTTGGGATGTTTGTCTAACTAAAAGTCACCATAGACTTCAATACGCAGGTGATGAGAATACAAAGATTTGTGGGGTGGGAGATGCACTCACAGGTTTCGGAATTAAACATGAAGCAATAGCAGATTTAGGCCAGCTTTTTACTATATTTAGAGGATGTTCGAGGATGCATCTGATACTGTATCAAAGCTGCAAATTCCTCAGTTCTGCCAATTTGGGTTTCAATTCTAATCCCTATTAAGGCTTGTTTAGATTAGTGGAGGGAAATGTTTTAAAACATCTTGATGACCATGTAAGAAAAGCCTAGGTAAATAAAACCTGTAGCATGTCAGCTGGGCAAAAAAAGAAGAATCTAGAGAGAGACTGCCAGGAAAGTAGCAGGGAATGGCCAATTACCGGGGGCACAAAGTTTGCGGTTCTGTTATGGAGGCAGCTTTGACTGATAAACTTCCCGTGCTTTCCCCAAGGTCAGTGCAGATCTGACAGACCTGGAATCCTGGGTGGGGGTGGTTGGGGTGATGTGGGGGTGCTGGCAGGGAGAACATGGGTAATGACAGGGCAGAAGAGTTGTGGCGGGGAATGTGGGTAATATGACTAAAGGCCCAGAGACTGCCATTTGGTCTGCATGGTACCCTAGAGGAACACTAATGAGCGGCCAGTGTCTTCAGGAATCTCTCAGGTACTGATGGTTTCAAGTCCTGTGGCAGAGTGTAGATCCTTGCTCCAGGGGGCAGTCTGTAGCATTAGACTGTCATTGTTAAAAAAAAAAAAAAAATTTTGAATTATGTATTATTTTCCCTTGTGTTCCACATAGGAAACTCCTAATTCTGACCAATTTACCAAGTTTTTTTCCCTAATGACAAGTAATTTTGGTCTATACAAGGGACAGCTCATGTAAATGAGGGCGTAAGGAAGGAAGAAAAACCAACATGTTTTGAAATGGGGAAGGGAGCTCTTTGCTTTTGAGGTTTTTTGGTGATACCACAGATCTGAACAGTTTATAGAAGCTGAAGGGCAGTGGAGAGTAAGTCAGTGGGGTTAGAGGTGCTCTACTGATGGGTGCTCAACTCATCTGGGGACTGTTGCTTATCTTATTCTGTTGTTTGCTTTTGGCGTGTTTGTAGGAAAACGTTGGGGATCGTTGCTGCGGGGGGTAACGTTAGCATTACTCTGTAGCTGCATTATTACTTTTAAAAATTATAGCATTCTTATTCCCTAAGGGTCCTCGATCCACAAAGGAGGCTTAAGAACTGAAGTTTGAATATTGCAGAGCAGTCCAATGAGATTAGCGTTATCTGAGTTATTGGCCGTAGGTCGTGGAGAGTTGGGCATTTCCAGACGTACCTAGAAATAATCATCTGAAGCACGTTGACTTCCCTGGTGCAACAAGCTGTTATACAAAGGCAGTCCTTGTCTGGGAGCGGTTCGCCTGCATTAATGTCGCTTTGTGGTGGAGCCAACCACAACGTGCCTCTCCGCAAGGCAAAAGGTGCGGCTCGGCGGTCGTCTTCCTTTGCCGTAAACGGGCGCTTGCGCCAAAGGGTCAGTCTGCCTGCCTCACCGCTGGCTACGCATTCCTCTTGCTTGTGCTGGTGCTATCGCTTGTGGCCAAATGCAAATCCACTCTTGTTGTTGCTGTTGGCCTGGTTTTCCGTTGGATGAGTTCCTGGGGCTGACTCAGTGCATGAGTGCAGGGTGGATGCCCCATCCCTGGAAGTGTCCAAGGCCAGGCTGGATGAGGCTTGGAGCAACCTGGTCTAGTGGAAGGTGTCCCTGCCCATGGCAGGGGGGTTGGAACTGGGTGGGCTTTAAGGTCCCTTCCAACCCAAACCATTCTGTGATTACAATGCACCAAGGAGTCACAAGAGACATGCACTTGGGGAAGAGTGGGCTGATCCTCATCGCACTTGGTAGGAGTCCCATTTGGACCAGATTAAAACAATGATGGACCTGCAGCCCAACGAGCTTGCTCAGTGCTGTGTGAACACTTTCGCATGGCTTCCAGATTGGGTTTGGCTTGTATGTGGCCAGTTTGGAGAGTGAGTAGAAGTACCTGTCTGTCTCCAGTCACCTGTGTAGGCATAATATTCAAGGGCCTGATGAACTGAGTGAAAGAGGAAACTTGAAGGACAAAAAGTTGTTTTAAATACCTTTACTCTTGAAGGAGGTAGGGCCTTACTCTGGCATGCTAAAATATTAACTCCCTCTGTCCAGGATGTAGAGCTCTAAATTTAGGTTCGGGGTCAGTTCTGTCACTGACCCGATTTACACCCTCACTGCCACTCCTGTTGCTTCTAAGCCTGCCTATCCTGTATTTAAACTGCAGGCTGCTTCAGCTACAGTCTCGCTTTTTTGCCCTGCGTTTGCACGTGGCCTGTGCTGATAAAGCCCAGATTTGTGGCGTGAGTTCTTTGTTGCTGCAATGATACCGACAACAATTTCTCAACATGGGGTGGCCGTAGCCATAGGGAGCAGGCATGGGGGAGCATTCCCTTAGTTTGCTGTCTCTTGTGAGGTCTCCTGGACTTCTCTGAATCTGTCGCTGTAGACTGCTGTGTAGTACCACCATGGGGTCACCACGCGCTTGTAGCATCACAGCCCTCTTTATACACAGCCATGTCTGCCGTGATAACAAATGAAAATGAACATTTTGCCAAAGACTATGCTACAGCAGGTGCTTTGTCTTTTATTATATTTTTTCCATTCAGTTTTTGAATTGTAAGCCTATAACTCATATTTTTTTTAACACCATCTGAGGTAGACATCTTGTGCTTTCTTTAGAAAATGTAGTTATCTTTGGGCGATACACAGTGTTAAAATTACAGCTGATTAGGTCTGTACGCAGTGAAATAGTCAATAGTAGAATCCTATGTGTAGGCATAGAGTTAATGTTCTGTTGGTAATTATTGGCAACTGGAAACCCCTTCTCCCTCAAATCTCTGGCTACATTTGCTTTTGTTATGGAGTGAGGCATATTGAAGCTTTGGCAAAAATACCTTTGATTCAACTCTAATTGTATTCAGTTCTAACCTTATATTAGCTGTCTTTTGCAAGAGTTGCTTTTACCTGTGTTTCCCTTTCTGTGTGCCTATGCTTAAAGTGACTGGAAATTTCATAGGGCTCTGCTTTTCCACCCATACTCTCAGAAAAAGATACCTTTTCCCACAAAAATATACTACTGTTTTTAACTCAGTGTTTTCTCCTTTCTGAAAGTAACTGCGGAGCAGCTGTGCCCATAAGAGATGCTTATTATAGGTTTTCCTCATACTTTATTTCATTTTTAACCCATTATGCCACAATCCATCACCTATATCTGCTTTTGAGAAGCAGTAAGTTGTCCTGTGTGGTTAACAGGACAAATCTAGAACCTGATGACTTGTTAATGCATGTGAAAGTGGCAGCACTGGTCACAAACCCGGATGCTTACAGTTTAATTTCTAAAGTTGTCTTTCATCATCCTTGACTTATCCAAGCCCAGTTCCATGTTGTATTGTGCCCAAAGGTGAGAGGCAGTTTTACCATGGGGTGTCCTCTGGAAGCAAATGTAAGTTTTTGATTCCAGGTTTGAATAGCTTGTGCCCACCTCTTATAGTTTTCATGACTGTTCTGTTTCTGCAATGCTGTATAAAATTGGGGCCATCTGGATTGACAACTCCATTTTTTTGTTTTACCTTCCTGAAAGCAACCATAAATCCTGCTGACTGAAGGAAAGAAAAGCTCCTTGATTTCATGTAAGGAATGTGGATTTATTTTGCCGTAGGTGGTTCAGGAGGGCCTTTTCTTATTCAGGGAATCCTGAATAGAAGTACACTGTAGTGTCACAGCCCTCTCTAGAATCTTCCTTCAGAAACTACCTTGATACTGTGAGTGAAATTCCAAAAGTGTAAATTGATGACAGTTTTGCAAACAATGCTGTAGATGAACAATAAGGAAAACATTATTAGATAGCTATAGGCTTACACTGTATAAAGAAATGGAAAGCAAGAATAAGTGTTATTGAGTCAATCATCAGACCTGTTTCTGAGGAAAATCTGCAAAGCAGAGGTGCTCTGTAGAAAAGGAACTGGCCCTTTTCAGGAGCATACCTCCTGTAATACACCTCAGTAAAGCCTAAACCAGAGATTATTAATTTCTTCAAAAACAGCTGAGTATTTACAGGGCACAGCAGTCTTCCAAAAGGTTCTTTGAG
Organism: Eurypyga helias; assembly: GCF_000690775.1. NCBI lineage: Eukaryota > Metazoa > Chordata > Aves > Eurypygiformes > Eurypygidae > Eurypyga > Eurypyga helias. The sequence goes on along the minus strand of NW_010229872.1, from coordinate 6,335 downwards.
GTGGGTGTACCCTGAAGTTACCAGTGGGCTATACAGATGGGTTTGAGAGCAGCCAGGGGTGGTACCGTTTAGCGATTCATTGGTGGTAGATGAAATTGCCCGAGTCATCTTTGTAGGTGTACGGTGAGAGCTCACCAGAGAGTTCCACCTGACTTGAACCAGCGGGATGCTACGGCTGATGCTGCGTGCGGAGAGCGACAGCCTGACGCTAGCGCTGTTCTCTCTGAAGCGGCGAGTCTTCGCTCCCTAAGCACAAGTAACAATAACTGGGAGAAGACGGTAGCTGCAGCAGTCAGCATTGTTTTGGCCAAACGCACACCACTGATTTGGAAACACACTTTTCTGTTGCTGCTCTCGTTGACATATGAAACAACTCTTTTTGCCTGCTCTCTCTGGTTTGAGATATCATGTGAATAATTGTGCTTCTCTGACTTTTGCTCCCTACTGCGGTATCGCTCTGTGACTAATGATTATTCACCATTTCTGAAAGTTTGTTTGGTTACGCAGGGTTGAAGCACCTGAGGTGCCTCCTTCATCCCCAGGGCCTTGAGAAACAAGAGCTGGTCTTTCAGCACAGGTGCGGGCTGGAAGGTGGCGGTTTGTGCCTGGATTCGGCGCGGGAGTGTTTGGCGATACGCACTCTCAGCTGCGTTCAGAAGTCACGCGTTCGGAAGCGAAGCGGCCATGATCTGTAGTGAATAACCGCAGTGCTAGGCTGCCAAACCCAGGAGTTCTGCCCGCTCTGGTCCTGGTTGGGACCAGCAAACACCGAGGTGGCCGTGTGGCTCCTGTCGGCTGACCACCTGGCTGGTTAGCCTGCATCAATGCTTTGCGTCTAGCTGGGCTTCGGCATCAAGGTAGAAGCAGTCTGGAGGTGGGTGAAGGATGTGAGTGAGTGAGCTTTCCCAGTCCTATCCTGGCTTTGTGGCAGCCAACGAGGTTGGCTGCTGCTGGTTTTCTTGAGTGAGGCAAGGAAAGAGGAGGGGAACAGCTTTTTCTGCCAGAATCCCGTGGAGCCCTTAGGATGGGGGAGCCAGGGACTGCCGCAAATCTTTTCAAAACCATCTGCTTTTGCCATCTGTCATTGCTTATTCACAAACACGCAGTCTTATTGGGCATTAGTATTAAAAATCTTTGTGTATAAAAATAAATGTTTCTTCTGAAATTCCCCCATTACATGCCCATAGCTCAAGCGGGGGACGATGGAAGTGTTCTGTTGTGAGGGAGAGGAGAGGAGAGAGAGAGAAAAGGACTTGCCTGCCCAACATAAAACACTTTCTCATGCTGTACACACTCCCAGTGCTGTCAGTGGGACTTACTTTTGTTATCAGCTGGTCTGAAATGGATGCCATGATTCTGTTTAAACCTAATTTTAAGGATAATTTTGAGGGTGAAATTTTGTTACGGAAGGAGCCCTTAGCAAAGCTTCTATTGCATGCACTGACATCAGCTTATTCATTGCTTCTGGCTTTAAGTCGAGGGGAAGGTCACAGTCCAGGACTGCTTCTAGATTTCCTTTGACTACTGAACTGAATGTCATTGCTGTAAAGCACCCAACTCCTTTGTTGGGCAACAAACCTTTGAAGGGATTGAGACTGTTGGTCCTCAGGCCCATTAATAAGACACCCAAACTCTCATGTATTCACATTTCTGAACTGAATGTGGCAGATTATACCCTTAGTTAACCCTCGCTTCACATAACTGCAACCTCCTTGCTTTACTTCTGATCCTACAGACCGAAAAGAAACAATTTACTTGATTTTCTGATGAAAGGTCTGTTTATGCAAAGCCAGAGCTCTGATAGTCATGTAGTCTAATGTTGCATACAGTAAATTCCACTTTATTCCTGTGACTGCAGCTTCTCATCCTAGCTCCTTTTGTGGCCTATGATCCTGTCTCCAGTAACGTACATTATTGCTCTGATCTGGTTCTGCTTGTGCTTCCCCACGGAGCCCTTCGGTTTGCTGTCTGCGGGAAGAAATGAAATCCCCGGTCAAGATGTTACAGGCGTTGAATGACAGTGTCTTCTACCGGTGACCTCCTTCAAGCCCTCATTGATGCTATCTTTATTAGATACTCCAGAGCAAACTGACTAAGCTAATGCAGTCCTAGTATGGAACAAAATGTCAGTGATCCCCTCTGCACATTTTTTGGTGCTTTTCTTTGCATCTGAAATAAATTTGATGACACTCTGTCAGAGAGGAGAGGGCAGGGAGCCCAGAGGTACCAGGGTGTTTATGCCATGCTCTGTTTTATGTATCAAAACAACCATCAAATCTTGCACCTAGATGCAGTAGTCAAACCTGTCAACTCAGTGGAAAATCTCCAGGGTTCTGCAGATAACCAGTAACTTTTGACATAACTCTATCTAGCTGTAGCTTTAATTTTTCTTCATTCTTGTGTTTATGTTCAGTGACGGCTGCCTTGTCCAGTGTAACCGCAAAGCAGCCTGTGGGTTTCTACTATACCTGAATTCAAGGTTTCAGGTCATCCCCAACAATATATTGATTTGATAAGAAATATTGGATCTTGATGCATTTCTCAGTTAATATTTTTTTCATCTTCTCTATTTCCTAATCACTGTGTTTTCTCCCAGGCATTTTGTTTTATTGCTTTGACTAAGCTGAGAGAGGACATGAGGGGTCTAACTGTGTCCATACAGACTGATTTTGTGCCTGAGATGTATCACTTCACCTTCGTTTTGGCCTGTCACTGACCCTTCATTGCTTTGTCACGTCAGGCAAACTGCTAGCTGTGCACTGATGCCTGTGGCTCCGAGAAGAATTTAACCCATCTCCACCATGTTCTGGAGCTGTCTTGTATTTATGCTAAAATTAGTGCTTTACAGGCACCTGGCTCAAATCCTGCACACTGCTGCTTGCTACGGGGTCCAAGTCAGTTGATGTGTGGAGATGTTCAGTTTCTGGCACTAGAATGCTCCATACATGGGGCATCAAGTGTTTTGGTCCTGCATTTTTTTCTACTGAGTATTTGTTCTGGGACATATACAACTGAGATACAGGCAGTTGTTTATCTGCACAGGGTAACTCTGAATTCCCTACCAATTCTCGTGTTCAAAATGTTGAACAGACACAATACGGTAAAAGCAAAGCTACCTTTCATTAAATGACAGGGTGCCTTCAAGGAGAGCGGGTCTCTTATTTTCCACACTGCTTTGGCTAGCTCAAGGTTTTTCAAGAACCGATGAGGCATTGCTTACTGCCGATGAACTCGCCCACAAAGAATTTCCAGCAAGCAACTCGGGGTTCAGATGAAACCATATGCTTCCAAGATGATGTGCTAACATCCCATATTTAAAGATGAGTTCTCTGGACTCTACCAACGAAGTAATACTGTTGAATCAACCGCATATGCAAAACTAAACTCGGATCTGACAGCGTATAGGTGCATTAGCTGCTCATCCTACACCCCCTGGAGGGAGGGTCTTCCTTCTCAGGTCCCTCTTGGAAACCTTTTGCCTGTTAGTGTCACATTTGCTACAGCTTTAGTTTTCAAATAATAAATGGTTGTATTTCAATAGCCACCTTTCTGCTGGTGAATCATAAATAAGCTGAAATTGCATTAATCCTGAACACATTTCTGTCATCTTTTCTGAAAGGCTAGATTTCCCCCACACCTGGCTGGTGACATACGTAGGAGGACAGGTTGCTTTGTGACTCCCTCTGCTTTGCCCTTCAAGTTAAATATGATTTTAAAATTCCAGTCTAAAAGGTTATAAGCTGGCACATCTAACTATCAGTATTTCACCTTAAAAATTGAATAGTCATGTTAAGAAATGAAAAAATAATATGCAGTGCCAGAGTTTCCATCGTTGGCTGTAGACTGCATCCTTGAAGATGGGGAAGTTCTTCCCTTCTGGAGCAACATAACCTGCGTTTATCAAAACCAAGTACTCTACTTGTCACTAACGTTTAATTTCCATGGCAACCTACGTAACTCTTGTTCTGGGAGATGAAGTAAGGTGATCCGGAGCCCTTCACAGGAACCCATCTCTGATCTAAGGCTCGTGTTCAAAATGTTAAACAGTCACAATACTGTAAAAGTAAAGCTCTCTTTCATTAAATGACAGGGTGCCTTCAAAGAGAGTGGTTCTCTTATTTTCCACATACGCCTACACCTAATGTGACTAATGTGGTTGTGACTGTGAGCCCTTAAAGTGCTACACAAATAAAAATTGGAATTATAGAAGTGGGTCTCGGAGCATTTCTAGATATACAGCTGAAAGCTTGTATCTTCTCTCCTGGGTAACAAGAGTAAGCTAAATTTATTATGTCTGATAGTTGGGGGCAATCAAGAAAATAGGATTCTTTTTTATGTGATGCATGCAAGTCCTTATATGTATTTTTACTCTAAACATAATTTGTTTCAGTGTGTTGTCTGTATTTTCTTTCTAGAGTAGCACTGGCAGCATTTGGTGCTTTGCTTCGTATAGCTTTGTATAAATATAACCCCGTACTGCAGACTCATTTATAAAATAAAATTGGCACCTCCTTGCACTCCTTTTTTTCTCTCTTTTTGTCCGTCTTTCTATCTTTGAAATTCTTATCTGCTGTGTGCAACCTTATGTCCTGTCCATGTAAAATACAGTTCCCAAATATATCCTGTCTGGGATAATTTTAGTCTATAGTGCTCATAATTACCAGCAGCAGCTTCCTTTAAATTATACAATTTTCACTAGGGTGCCCATAGGCAGTTGTTCTTTCTATTCTGTACAGCATTGTGTATAAATCTTGTGAAACCAGAACTTCACACTTACAGCAATAGAGGTATTTAATCTATTTGACACTTGTTTTGAAGGTTCTGGAAGATTAAGATCAGGAAAATACAGAAGGATAACTATAATTCTGTGATGAAAACACCATACTTCATTGCCTTATCCTTTTAAAATGCCATGTTTTCCATACTTTAAGGAAATTCACCTTCTTTTCTTCAAAAAGCAAATTCTGAAAGAATCTGATTGAAAAATTAGGATAAAATATATCAGCTTTCTGTTTTCTTTGTTCTCCTATTCCTAAGTTGTAAACCTGTAAGTGTAGAAGCCACTTTTTTGTGTTGAGCATTTCTTCATTGATTGAATCATCCCTTAAATGCATTGCAAATAAACATCTGGTGTAGTGTTAGCAAGGAAACATACGTTCTGATGTCTTAGGATAAACACAAGAATTATACTAATATATCTCCACCAGAACTGCATGAGACGAGAACAAAATATGCTGGACCGCCTTCAGCCCCATCCCTGGAAGTGTTCAAGGCCAGGCTGGATGAGGCTTGGAGCAACCTGGTCTAGTGGAAGGTGTCCCTGCCCATGGCAGGGGGGTTGGAACTGGATGGTCTTTAAGGTCCCTTCCAATCCAAACCATTCTGTGATTCTATGAAGTGGTCTTTATTATCTTGAGAATATTTTCTTCCAGAACATGTTGATTTTATTGGTATAGTAAGTCCCCTACATCTGCACTTTGTGTTTACTCATAGGCTGGTTGGAGATGTGCATTTTCCTTGTAATAGTGTGGCATTAATGCTTGAAAGTATAGCAAAGGACACAAGCGGTCATCCATGGCACAGAGTATATGGAAATGAGGTAAATGTGGTAGATTTTCGGTCCAATACGGAGGTCTGCCAGTGCACCATATGCGGCACGAAGAAGAGCAAGGTAGTGCGTTGCACTTGTGTTCCCCACTTCACTGTTAACAACGAAAATGAGATTAACACAGGACGCGTGCCCTGTATTAGCCCACAGGGTAGGGAGTAGTGTTTAAAAACTGGGAATAGCTTGCCTGATTTTGTTCTAACTGAGCACCGAGAGTTGGCAACAGCAGAGTGGGATTTCTCTGAAGACCCCTGGGAGCAGTGCCATGAGAGAACATTTGGGTCTTCTTGTTTCTCAGCTCGGAAGCAAGGAGTGACAATTGTGCCGCAGATCGTAAATTTGGAGGAAAGGGCACGTAGCAATTTTGCACTGAGCATTCAGGAAGGCAACCTGGCAGGTTTGTCTAGGCAGCAGTGAGATCTCTAATGTCAGTGAAGGGAACGCTTACCGGGTCTCCCTCCTTCCCCTGAAGGAACCACATCTTAGAATCCAAATGGAACCTAGTAATTTTAGTCCTGTTAAGCAAGTATCAGGTCATGTGTCAGAAAACTGACATTTTTCTTCATTCCTTTAGTTATGTTGGAAATACTGTTAAGGGTAGGGTCAAAAGTTTTCTCTGTGTGCTGTGGGTATTTCTTAGCTATTATTCTCTCTTAATCAGTATTTAGAGGCCTAGTGCTCTTGAAGATTTGGGTTCTCTTCTTTCCAATATCATAGAATCATAGAA
>NW_010229871.1:0-4594 GCF_000690775.1 Eurypyga helias | reverse complement strand
GGGAATATCTGCTCTGGTGCCTGGACCATCTCATGGCCCTCCTCCACTGACCTTGGGGTCTGCAGGGCTGTTGCTTTCTTGTCTTGCTCTCTCACTGTCTGCAAAATCTCCTCCTCTTTCTTGACTCCCGTGTCCCTGGCAATACCACCACCTTTGCTTCTCATGCGGTGTGTTTTTCAGTCCATGCTTCTTACCCTCTCATTGCATGTCTTTCCAGCCTCACGGCTCCTTCTCCCTCTGTCCAGAGAGGCAGCAGTGGCCATGTGTTAAACGCTCCAGACTCACCAGCTATTGCTAGTCTGAGGACTGCTTGACCTGGCCTCCCAGATGTCACCATCTTTCTGACGACAGAGAGCCCAGTGCAGTATATAAACCAGTCAGGATATTAAAAATGCTACTGAGGGCATTAAAAGTAATGTATTTTGTGTCCTCAGTCTCTAAACCCTCCAGGACGCTGTCTGCAGCGTGAGCAGCAGCTCTCCATTTCCTCATGTGCTCTTCGACTTGTCTGTTCCTCGCACGAGCGAGGGTCGTAGCACCGCCCTCAGAGGAAATCAAGCCTTTGCTCGCTGGGAAGTTCCCAAAGGAATGTCCCCGTGTGTCTGTTGCATAGAGCCTTTCCCTCTCGGTCAGCAGTGACTGATAGGGCTTCATTTCCTCTCCTACCATAGCAAGAAGCTTTTTATTGCAAACTGCATTTCTACTTCCATGGAACAGACAGTATAATGAAGTTTAGTTATTAAAAGAGAGTCTCTTGATCTTAGAGATGGAAGTTATGTGGAAAACAACATCTGTGAACAGCTCTGATATTGATTTCGCTGTAAGGTAGCGAAATACCTGAAATGCAAATTGATGAAATGCAAGCTCCATCAAATATCTGGTCATTGACATCTGTGGTGAAATGCCAATATTAACAAACCCTTGGAAGCACTGCTACAGCTGTGACGACCCCGGAATACGAGAAAAAGCTTTACAAGGAGGGCAGGTATCTCCTCCTAGGATAGCTGGTACAGACGATCAGCATGTCCAAGCTCTGGATCATGTGTGCACCTACAAAAGGGCTTTTGTGATCGACACTGTTTTATCTGGTGGTATCACCTGATTAAGTGAAAGACATCGTCCCTCCCGACCCGTTTGCTCCCTATGTCAGTGAGCAGGGCTGCGTCAGCCCCTGGGAGCGTCAGTCACTCGAGAGCAATACGACGGCAAGGGAACAAAACCTGCCCACGGGCTGGAGCTGCAGTGCTTCTCTCTGCAGGTTGTTTCAAATACTAAACTATTCACAGAGCCATTATAAAACCTATTTTCACATGGATGTGAGATGCGGGGACTTTCTAAGAATGAGGAAATATGTACTGGCTAAACGAAATGTTGAGGGCAAGGGAATGCAGCGTGTGACGGTGCTCTTGGGATGGCTCCGAAGAACTGAGCCACTGGCCTGATGCTGGAACAGCTGAGCATCCTGTGGAGTCACAGTGCTACCACGCTGTCTTTGAAAGAGCTGCAGGGATAATACCATGCAGGAGTGGGAACGGCATGCTAGTGCTCCTTAGCAAGGAAGGAAAATGCACCCTGTCCCTGAGAAAGGTGTGTGAGGGGATTTTGTGAGGCAAGGAGCCTCTGGGAGCTGAGAAATTAGTATATCATTCCATTTAAATTGAAGTATATTGCAAGAAACTGTCAGTTTTGATGAAACTAGTTTGGGACTTTTTGACTAGGAAGGCAAAATCAGTTATTAAAGTATCAAGTTAGAAAGTAATTGGAATGAAACTAACTGAGAAAACAAAGCAGAAACAAAACGTTTGATACCACCGTAATCAAACCTGCTCTGTGTGCGGAAACCAAAATGGGACTTCACGTCTCCAGTTTTGCAGCAGCATCGTTTGGTAACTGCTGAAACGATGCAGTAGTCTTGCGATTTATCCAAACCGAACGAGTAAAGAGAGAAACTCCGCAAGTTTATTTTTTCCTCAAACACCGCACCAGGCACGACTGCTAACTTACCAGCTCCTTCTCGTAGCACCTCTGACGACATCGATAGCACAGCACTTCAGGGCAGTTCGGCCATTTATTTGGGTGATCTGACTGATGGGGTTAATGGTTTGATCTTCAGTTTCCGCAGACCTTTAGAAATCCATCATCCACCCTCCACATAAAAGCTGTAAACAGCTCTGCTAGCCCCGAGGGAAGGTGACGTTTCCATCTTCAGCATCCTCTGCATGAGTGGGCTAAGAAAAAAGAGGGTCAGAATTGGAAGGAGAGGTGTGTCCTTCAAAGGACCGACAGGAAAATTACAGCTTTCACAGGACCATCCTAGGCTTAAATAGCACAGAGTGGGAAATACAAAAGCACAAACTGCGCTCTTCTACTTATAAAGAACTTAATTCAATTTCTTCCCCTCTGAAAAACACCCTTACCAAAAGCCAACTTGTGCTGGGTTATATTTCACAGGGGACAAAAAGCATGATTCCTGGGCTTCTCTTCCTATTGAATTCGGAAATGGCACAGGAGGTTGAAGGAGCTGTTGTTCTCAGGACTGATTTGCCTTGCTTCTTTCTGCAGATGGTCAGTTTTGCTTTGCCGTGATGAGTACGGCTCCCTGGATATGTACCGCTTTGTGTTGTTAAACGAGAATTCAGTATGTCAGAGAAGACTGAATTGCTCTCCCTGGGCTTTCCCCTTTAGCTGCTGAATCCAGTGAAGAAAGTCCAAGTACCTTCAGTCCCCAGGGGAATGAGAGCACATGTTTACCATGAAGAGTGGAAGGAAGTAGCTGTACTGAACTCTTTCATTATTGAAAGCACTTTGGGGGTAAGCAGGTGCCAGATGGGCAGCCTACCTATGGCCAGCACGGACAGGCACAGCCACCCAGTCTCACCCTCCTGCATTAGCACAGCTCGATCCTCCCCGTTAGCGTTACCCACCATGGCAATTTTCTTCCAAGCTGTGTGTTTTCTGGCTGCAAACGCGCCAAGCCAGACCTCTGGCTTCGTTGTTGACTTTTCCCTTGCAGTTTGCAAGTTCCCAGTGAATTCTGGTTTCGGCATGGATGAAAGCTCATCAAAATAACTCAACAGCATTAAAAAAGAAGAATAATCCCTGCCTCGCTGCTTCTGCCCGTAAACCAGACAGAATATGCAGCTTGCGTTGATGTGACAGTGAACCTGTGTGATAGTGTGAGTCGCTGTGTCTGCGTGGAAGATGCTGACAGCCTTTACAGTGCGATCTGTTGCTGTGTGAGCGTTGTCACCTGTCCTCTCCCAGCCCATAGGTCAAGACACGTTCCGGCTGTCTGAAAAGTTGTGCACTGTCATCCATCACCCACAACTCCAGCCTCTGAGTGATAAATCACCAGTTAACCATGTGGCAGAGGTTTCTGTTTACTACTTGCAGCTCCTCACCGTGCTGCTCCTCCTACACAAGTAGTTACTGCCAGGCCCTTTTGAAGACAGGCAGGAGGTGACAATGGACAGACACAAATGAGTGTCACAGAGCAAGGTCTCAGCAAAACTGACTGTAATTTCAGGGTCCTGTGACTTCTAACAGGACAAAGAGATCATTTGGGCTCCATGGTCACGGGAAGGGCGGGGATGCTCCCTTCTGGAAGAAAGGGAATCACAGCAGGTCTGTCTGCAGCCTGCCACCTACCCTCCTCTCCCCCTCCCTCCTCCCAGCTGTGTTCTCCGTGTTTGACTTGGGGCTGCTCATGCAGAAGCGTGGCCAAACCCTCATCCTTAAAGGCAGCACTGGATGCAAGAGGATTTTTCTTTAGGATGGCATGGAAAAAAGTGCTTGGAGGGACCAGATCGAGTAGCGGAGTCTCGGTCTGGCACAGCTGTAACGCGCCTGTTAACGCCAGTTTATTTTGTTCATTGATTTTCTTGGGCTCTGCAGCCTGGCAGAACGCTGTTCCTGATGTTTGCCTCCTGCTTCCCCTTTAGAGCACATCGAAAGCTGGTAAGAAGCAAGCCATTTATAGACAGATTGATTAACTCAGATTTATTGTTTATATAACCACCATCACAACAACTTTAAGTGTGTGATGTTTGCTGGACACAAATGTCTTCCCCATAAGAATATATTTATTTGTATCTAATGCTAATGAGCATTAAACATCTATTTGATGCTGTATATTTAACTCTGATGGACTGCTGAGTCATCTGTATGCTGAGCCTCCTAAAGACACAGCTGTGTCTTGTGCTTGAGTTCACCTGCCATACAGCTCTTGAGCACAAAGCCATGACCTCAGTTAGGACAAAGTTGTCGTAAAGCTCCTCTGGACCCTCTCTGTTGGTCTGGCAGCGTCATGCAGAAGGGTTGTCTGTGCAAGCACCACCTGAAATTATGGGGTTCGCTTGAGTGATGTGAACACCCACATTCAGTATTGCTGCCCCAGAGGGCTTAGGATGAAGAGGCTGATTTGAGTGTTATGACGTTTAAAACACATATTTGCTATCTAATTTTGCGAGGGTTTAAACTTTAAGCATGTTTTCAAGCTTTTTTCGTCCATCACAGTGTTAGAAACATGCATTTAAAAGGGAATTAGAGAACTGAGGAGTTTGTGTTATTCTTAGGGCTCCACAGCTGGACGCAG
>NW_010229870.1:0-1232 GCF_000690775.1 Eurypyga helias | reverse complement strand
AGGTGGCACTGACTGGCCGGGAGTTCCCCGCATCCTCCAGTTATTGTCCCGTTTTGAGATGGGGGTTATGTTTCCCTTTTCCAGACAGCGGGAATTTCACCTGACCGACACGACTTCCCGAGGGTCCTCCTCCTCCATCCTCCCCGCTGAAGCCCCCTCATGTCCTGCAGACCATGGGCTTCCCTCAGCAGCCACCTATGTTCCCAAGGGGACTTCCCAGCTGCTCAATCCCCATCCCCCTGCACCCAGCTGCTGAGGGTCCCGCAGGGCCGACGGGAGAAGTCAAAGCGTGGGACGAGCGCGGCAGGAGCCCGGCTGGAGGAGGGGTGCTCCCGGCTCTTGGGCTGCCTCAGAGACTGGTGGAGACGCCGCCGCCACCTGAGCCCATGGGGCCCCAGTTTCTCACGGGCCCACGAGCCACGTGAGTCGTGCTCATCCGTCTCGCTGGGAGGGCGGGGGAGGACGGCTGCCGCTCGAGGAGCGGCGTTGGTGGGTCGCTGCTGGGCAACTGTTTCCATCGGCAGGAGTCCTGCTCCTCGGGGGCTTTGTTCTTCTCTTTCTTTTCCTCCCCATCTCTTTCCAAATGTGCTTTTCAACTATGACGCCGTTTTCGTCTGAAGCAACGAGTTCCTTCCGCGCTTCTCCCCTTCCGATGCCGCCCCCATCCCACCGGGGTGGGGGTGAGACAGCGGCTCGGTGGTGCTTCGGCGCCGGCCGGGGTTAGCCCCCAGGAAGGCCCTTCACCAGCTCCGTTGCTCTGCTCTGCACACGCTGCCAAGGCTGAGGCAACGATGGCATGAAGCACCTCAGCCTGTTCCTCCTCCTCGGGCACTGTCTGTCCCGCATCCGAGGAAGGTGGAGCTTCCCCGCAGCCCTCCTGCTGCTCTCCGGGCGTTGGCAGAAACAGCTTTGATCGTCTTCCACTGCAGCGGCCACATGAGGTTCCAGGCGGCTTTGGTCCTTCTCATTTCCCCCCTGCACAACCTCACCACAGCCTTGTAGTCCCCCCAGCTGCCGCACCCGGTTTCCAGCGCTCACAAACTCTCCTTTACTCCCCACGTTCCGGCCAAATCCCTGCCCAGCCCGGCCGGGCTGCTTCCCCGACGGCTCGTCCGGCGGCACGTGAAGACGGCCTGCTGCCGCACCTCCCAGATGTCCTTCGGGAAGGACGGCAGGCCCAGCCATCCTGGGCTGCTGTCCCTTGGGGAATGCCTCCCCAGCGCCGCTCTCAG
>NW_010229869.1:0-2484 GCF_000690775.1 Eurypyga helias | reverse complement strand
TAAATATTATTAATAACTAATTAATAAAAGCTACCAAATAAATAAGCCATTTAGGTGCGTTTTGCGGGTTTTTTTTCTTCTGCCTCTTAAGATGGATAGGAAGTTTTGTAATATATTTGGTACCTTCTACATGTATGTGTCAACTTCATGCAAGGTCCATGCAGATTTAAATCTCCTTGGTGCAGACTGCCTTTTGCTGTCTGTAGTGCATAGTCCCTGAAATTACGGTTTTGATAGCATCTGACAGGTACAACTAATGGTACAGAGTAAGTTGCATCATGGAAAGTATGTTTGGAATGAACCCCTGCTCAGCCCTAAGCAAGACTTGGGGTCCAGATCCTAAGTGGGTTCATGGATACCATTCCTCCCAGAGGTGCTGTGTCATGACCCAATCCAGCCTCCTCATCCCAGCACAATGCTCACTTCTCCAGACTGTATGCCTCCCTTCAAACATCCTTTCCCATCCCTGTACCAGTCACCAACTATGCCAGAGCAGGACCTCAAACCTACCTGCTGCCCTTCCCCTCCCCTGTGTCCGGTCCCTGTGGCCCCATCACTGCCCAAACAATGCCTGTCTCTGATTACAGCTGCTCTGAGTCTCGGCAAACACCATGCATCAGCCACGTGCAGTTTTTATCACCCCAAGGGTCATCATTTGAGGTGGGTCAACCCTCTCTGAACAGCAGAAGGGACGTCCTACAGCTGTACTCAAGGACCTCATGCAGCACAGTTGGTGACAAGTAATATTGAGGGACAACCCAGCCCTGATGGACCCCCAAAACCAGCATCCTTCACTCAATATGGGCTGCTGAATGCCATTCCTACATGAAAAATAAAAAGTCTTTTTAGGTCGTTTAATCTATTCCCAGGGTTCAGCAAAGGTTTGTTTCCTACAGTCCAACCTTGTTACAGATATGATTCACACGATGATATTTCAATCACTTCCTCTGGGAGACTCTTTCCAACAATGCAGAGTTCTTGGCTGTAGAAGAATTCCCAGAGCCTCAGCTGAAGTTTTCCTTCACCCTTGCAATGCATCCCCTCAAAGAGTTTCAGACTAGGAATTTCCCTTCATTCTCCATTGCCCTGTTGAGGGGCCACATCATTCCTCAAGGGAAGGTACCAAGCCCATGGAAAATCTGGGCTGCAAATCTTGAAAAATGTGATGTATAGAGACCCTATTACAGTTCAAAGAAGCCCACTGGAGAAAAAATGTAGAATGTTTTGTCCTACTCATTATTTCCCAACTCCAGGGTATTTTTTTTTTGCACTGATACAGCTAGAGTGAGACTAGAAAATACCAATGACACCCCAGGATTGCCCCATTGCCTGGTTATTCTGTGTACGCACCCCAGATGCTTTGCTAAGTCTGTTCAGGAAGACTTCTGATAACCAGTCTTCTGTTGTTGGATAGGATGAAACTTTGCCATGTTGAACTTGAAGAAAGTGGTGCTGTCTGAAGCTGAAATGCACTGTTCTATAGTGTGAAAATGATGAAATCATCAGAAATGAAACCCTGCTAAGTTTCCTTTTATGGTTTTTGTTTGTTTGTTTGTTTTTCTGCTCAATACATCTCACTTTTCCTCTGTTCAGGGATATCACCAACAATTTCAGCAAAACGCTGGCCCCCTGGTCCATGCCAGACAGGTCTTCCCCATTTCATCAGAGCAGCGATGAACACGCAGTCATGGATCCGCTCCTGGAAAGAAGAGACAAAGCTTCTGTGGGCTGCCTGGTGACCAAAATTGGGTATTTTTCTGGAGAGGACCTATCGACGAGGACTGCAATGCCCCTGACAACATTTTACAAGGTGAACTGAGAAAGTTTTATTGTATGTGTGAGCAGGTGTGTCAGAGAGGTGGGAAAAGAAGCATTTTTCTTGCCTAAAAGACATATTTATGTCATACAGGTGATAACTGAAGCAGAAGAGTTTGTTGTCATTGGCCAGGTTTTCTTGCAGTACATTTACCTGACAGTTTGCCCCGCAGTTTTCTTCCCTCTCGCAGCTCAAACTCTCACAGTTTGTATTTTGGAGACTTCTCTCTCCTAGGAAATACAGGAAAAGAAACTGCTTCTCTCAACATGAAACTGTGGAAGGGATCCAGCAGACAAACAAAAAATAAAAATGCAGCCAGATTTGTGGTGTTGTAAATACTGGATTGCAAAAAACAGGCTTTGTATTAGAATTATTTGTTATAACCCATGGCTTGAGCATCTCTGAAAATAGCCTCCCTCCCCTGAGAAGGAACAACTCATTCCTTTTTATTCTTTTTATTATTATTACAGAGCTTACGGCATCTTTGTGAAAACCTTGTGGCATTAGATAGATTGTAAAAGATGAGCTGCTTTCCATCGTACTAAGTGATGTGGAAATACTGTGAGACAACCCCTGATGTTGTAAATTTACAACTGAAGTAAAACAAGTAGTTGAACCCTGAGAAAAAAAACAAGTAGGAAACTGAGGCACAGGGAGTGAAGTTCCCA
>NW_010229868.1:0-2154 GCF_000690775.1 Eurypyga helias | reverse complement strand
AACCATCCTGTGATTCTGTGATGCTATGAAAAGGAGCCTAATGACTATTCGGTTTTGGCTACTGTTTGCCTTCTACAAGGACAGTCAGTCTTAGTTTGAAGACATGAGGTGTCTACCACTTCTCTTGATATATTCTCAGCAATTAATCACCCTCTCTGATTAAAAAATTGAGAGCTAATTTAAACACTGAACTATTGCTTCCAAAAGCCTTTTCTTGTCTAAATTAAAAGGTCTTTTGATACCCAATAACCTTTCCCTTTGGAGGAAACTCGTTTTTCTGTCACTGAGGGGTCTTTGAGCTGGGAAGTGTTGGGCAGTTTCTTGCCTGGCAGTGGTACCTCAGGTTGTGTTTCAGGGTTCCTGGCTTTCAGTTCTGGTTTCCCAGGTGTAGTACCTTGCCTGTGGTTGTACTGAAACCTACTTTGAGTGGCCTTTGGAGTCCGAATTGCTCTGTGTCCCTGGGCTGTCCTCTTCGTTGGTCATCCAGAGGACCATACACAAACCTTGTCCGTGATTATATTAATTTCCAGATCTATCCTGAACCTCTTGAATTGTTCCCAGCTCCGTGTCAAGCCCAGCCGAACCCTAGGGCAGCTAACTTTGCTGATGATTTTCCACGCATGACTGCTTTTAGTCATCTATCAGTTGGCCAACTCTGAATCCGTTTAGCTTGCTTTGTTGACATAGCGTCCTGGTAATTTTTTAATCAAGATGTCATGCTCAACAGGAGGTTGCCTCTTACGTTGCAGCAGTTACCTTTATCAACCCGATGTTGAATCTCATCTACGGATGACAAGGCCTATTTTACATAACATTGAGTTGACTGTCATTAATTTTATTCGTGTCCATTTCAGTCCGGTCTGATTCTGTTTTCCCTTATTTTGTCCAGAGCCAATGTCTGGCTAACTGATGGATGGTTACTTGAGTCATCTTTTTGCACTCTCCTGATGTTGTCATGTTAGAAATGTTTCTCTTCCAGATTTTCTCCTGCATTCCAGAAAATATTGAAAATGAGCCCTTCAAGTCTCGGAAGTCGTAGAATCATAGAATGGTTTGGGTTGGAAGGGACCTTAAAGACCATCTAGTTCCAACCCCCTGCCATGGGCAGGGACACCTTCCATAGCCCAGGTTGCTCCAAGCCTCATCCAGCCTGGCCTTGGACACTTCCAGGGATGGGGCATCCACACCTTCTCTGGGCAACCTGTCCCAGTGCCTACCCAACCTCTCCGTGAAGCATTCCTTCCTGATATCTAACCTACCCCTCCCCACTTTCAATTTAAACCCGTTAACTCTTGTCCTGTCACTACAGACCCTTGTAAAAAGTCCCCCCCAGCTTCCCTGTAGCCCCTTCAGGTAGTGGAAGGGGCTATAAGGTCTCCCCGGAGCCTTCTCTTCTCCAGGCTGAACAAGCCCAACTCTCTCAGCCTTTCATCACAGCAGAGGTGCTCCAGCCCTCGGAGCATCTTCGTGGCCTCCTCTGGACTCGCTCCAACCAGTCTATATCCTTCTGATGTTGAGGGTTCAAATGGCGGAGGACTCTTGGGGGAGTCTCCAGTTAAACAACTTGGGCCTCTCAGGCACCTTTCCTTACTGAAATGCAGAGCTGGGAGACTCTCCACTCCATTCACCTCCTTCAGGCAAGAGAAAGTGTCTCTAGACCATCCCTGACAAATACGTTTCCTTAAAATCTTCCAGTTTAGTAGATGCCCATCCTCCTTAGGTAGCGGATAGTGGGTGCTTAACCAATTTAGTTACAAGCTTTTCCAATATCTCGTATCTCTGGCAAATCAAAATGCTTTGCTTCACGCCAGAACACGTGCCAAATAACCCATCCCCTTGTCTCCACTGTCACTGATGGGAGCGTGTTACGTTCTCCTTCAGTTTTATTTCCTCTAGGTTGAACAAGGTCCTTTAATCTGTTCTCACGGATCATATTGTTTCCAAATCTCTTTATTATTTTTGCAGCTCTTCTCTGTACTCTGATGTGTTTATTTCTTTCTGTACACGGACTCGCTGCTCTGTGGCCTTGTCAGCGTTGTATGAAGTGAAATAATGTTATTTTCCACATGGCACTCTATTAGAACAACCTGAATGCCCTCTTTTTAAAAAACAATCCATTGTATTGTTGGTTTATAGAATCACAGAATCATTTGG
>NW_010229867.1:0-8731 GCF_000690775.1 Eurypyga helias | reverse complement strand
TAATCCTGAGCCATAAGCTCTCAGTTAGCTCCACAGCCATCCCCAGTGGAGTTCCACACACTCCAGCCAGTCTCTGACAAAGAGAGCAACCCCCCCTCCACAGCTCCCCTGCCTGTCCTTCCTATTCTTCTTTGCCACTGATTCACCTTTATCCAAAGACACTATTCATGAAAAAGATATAATTGCCTTAATTAACCCATACAATTTTAGCAACAGAGGGCAAAATCCTCAAAGCTTCTGAACTCCTGCTAAACACACCTTCCTCCTCTACCTCTGCACTGACCCTGTTTTACTGGGTGTTGCTAGTACTTGGACCATCACAGCAAACGACCTTTAAGGGGCTTTTTTTAATGCCATATTCTCCTTGGTGCCAGGTCTGTATGTTAATAATTTTCTCAGCACCCATGCACATTTAAAATAAGATAGATTTTCTCTGCTGCAGACAGATACACCTCTGCACAGTAATTCATTATGCTACTATCTCCAAAGCTGTTTCTTTGAGAAATATGCGTACAGAGTTGTATTAACCGTGTATAGTTTTTATGACGATAACTGATGATTTGTTTGACTAGGTCTCTTATGTATCAAACTATTTTGTAGTTTGCATGTGATTTATTTTTGACTGTCTTAATAAAGTTCAAATATTGCTTTCTCTTGGTAATCAATCTGCTTTCTTTAAACTACTGTTAAATTCTTGTTTTTAATGAGTGAGAGTTTGAGTGAAGAATTTATCCTCCAAAACTACTGATCTGAAAGTTATCAATGTATTTCTAAATGGACGAGTACAAGTAAACTAAAAAGTGAGGGTTTTTTCCAACAGATGACATTAAAATATATTCATGTTTTCAAGTACGAAGTAATTACTTTAAGCAGTAATAGAGCATTTCTTGTAAGATATATTAAAGAAACACCAACAATGAAATTGTTAATGTTGCAATTTAATTATAAACCCTTCTATATGCCAGCACATCTTCACTATTACTTTTGTTGCTGTTCTTGATGTGTAGCATGTTGTCTAACACAATTTACCATGCTTTTTTTTGGTACAAATTGCTTTCATAGCTTCTAGTTATGTGCCATATATGGAAAAGCACAGACGCCCAAAAGATGCTATACAACAGTGATTAAGGTTAATTTAAAAAAAATGATAGTAACATTGTGTTATATGAAAACTTCCATGCAGCCACATAATGTGAAGGTTAACACATACCTGCAGGAGATTAGCACTGAGACCAAAAGTTCAGTTGTAATTTGGGAAGTAATTTCAGTGTAGCCATTATAAAGTAGCACCCAACGACTTATGAGTAAACATGCATATTCGTTATCATTATTAATGTATTTACCACAGTCTCCTTTGTTGCCTTGCAAGGTTCCACATACCATCTGACTTAAGTACACCACAGTTCATCATTTTTTTTGATACAATGCACCGCTTCACTGACACGTAAGAGGAGAAAGGAAGAGCTTAGATCACACAGCGCTTCTCCCTGTGTGACGCGGGCCTTACATTTCACCCACGCTTTCTTCACTCCTAATGCAAAGACTTGTGAGTGAGGCAACAAAAGTCTTTTAGAAAGACATGTGATGTTGATTTGAAAACCTCAAGTGATGTAGATCTGAACACGTCCTTGAGTAATCTAATTTATTTTACAACATAAATCCAGACAACACACGGATTCTTGTACACACATGCGCACACACTCATACACTCAAAATAAAAGCACCTTAATGACCCTCTCTGTCAGAATAATAGCTGGTACACGTCACTTGGCTTTGGTGACCGTCCAAGCATACTCACTGCTGCTGCAGGAAACCTTTCCTGGTTTTACCCTCTAAAACCCCACCTGGCACTCAGCATGAGTACTTAACACATATTAATTTACTAAAGCACTCCGAACGCTGCTGCAAGTTCGGGAAGATGCGGTACACCACCATCAGCAAGGTTTTTGTCACTGTCAGCAAGTTATTTGTGTTGACTCTGTCGGATGGCCATGATGGCTTGTTAAGCACTTGTGGGGGGCTTGCAGAGAAGTGGGGTGCAAGGTAAGTCACAAGGAGGGGTGCAGGCCCACTCAAGCTTGCCCTGTGCACAGCCCTAGATTATCAAGGAGATCTGGAAAATAGTATAGCAGTGTTAATGTCCCACCTCTTGTCCAGAGTCTTACGCCCATCAGTTCAGTGTATCATCAGAGCCACAAACTGATGAGAGTGCACCTCTAAGGCTTTCAAACCCAAACTGGGCGATTCTCAGAAGCTCTGATTATGGAAGCAAAATTCCCTCTCCTGCCTGCCCTTCTCTACCTGCAGGTCTCACCGCGGGACAGACAGCAGGAGTGCAGAGAGCACTGGGAGGGGTGCGCGTGCACACGCTCAGGCACAGGTACATCAGCATGAAAGCACACACAAATACCCGTGAAATGAAGACAAAAAGAGACAAGAGGGCACAGAAATATAGTGTCAACAAAGAAGAAATAAATGTAGAAATGTAAGAGAAACAGAGCAAGGGGGAGCAAGTAGGCAAGAAAGAGTGAGAGCAGTTGCAGTAGCTGGCAGTACAGGCCAGGAGATATCCTAGCTGCAGATGTGCATGGAAACATTATGAATCGAGTGCAAACACACACACACAGAGTACCACACACTGAATTAGGCACAAATGACAAATCACAGACTCATTTGGGTGAGAAAAGACCTCTGGTGCATCATCCAGGCCGCTGCCGCACATCGTGGCAGGTCTGATTACACCTAAACCGTCCCTGACAGATGGGTGACTCATCTCTGCCTTGAATATCTCCACAGTGCTGGTGCCTCCACAGCCTGCCTTGGCAGCCTGCTCTGTCACCAAACTGCTCCTGGAGTTATAAAGTTTTCCCTCATATTTTTTAACTAATTGTTCCCCGCTGCACCTCAGGACCGTTATGTCTTAGGCCTGTTTGTACCAACCACTGAGAAAAATGGATCCCCATCCTCTCAGTAGCTTCTCTTTATGGATTTGCAGACAGTGATTACATCTCCCTTCACACATCTTTCCTTCTCAATGAATATATACCAGCCCCCTTAATCTCATTTACGCTATATTTTCCAAACCTGTCAGCGTTTTTGTCACTCTTCCTGGAGCTTCCTCCAATACTCTGTGGCTCTGGGACCTGGAGGAGACAGCATTAATCCAGCCTCCTGCTCCTTACCTCTGCCATGTCCAGTCATGAAAGGTTAAGGACTGACTTTATTTTGCTTCCTAAATACCTCCTGCTTTACCCTCCTGCAACATTCTGTTAATGTGCAGACAAACACACGCCCCTATTTTATATATTACACAGACAAATATAAGGGCCTTACCTAGCAGGGATTACAGCACTAAAAGGTGTCTAAAGGCATGCTGAGCCAGCTGCAGTGGAGAGTACCTGAAGGAGTGGAGGCTGAGGAAGATGCTGGCATCATTTTCCACATGGGAAGAAGTCCCGTTTGATGGTACCCTGATGGTGGACTGAACACTGTCAAAATTTAGGACATCCTCTTGCTGTCCCCAAACCCAAATATTATTCAAATCCATACAGCCTGTATCCATTTCCTCATGCTCATTTGTCTTCCAGGCCTCTGTACACTGCATCCATCATTCTTTCCTTCTCCTTTAAAGCCTCCACTTGCAAGACCGGTTAGGCTAGGTCTCAACAGGTCTGCCCCCCTGTTGTTAAAGTGATGTGCATGAATGGTTTCTACACAAAGCAAAAATGCTTTTGGCGCTATGATTTTAGTTGCAAATGGATAACCTACATGGGGAAAAAGAAAAAATCAAGAAAGAGAGGACTGAGTAGGTCATTTGAGATATTATGCAGCTGCCTCCAGTTGATCGCTTTCGTTTCTGAAAAGCCTCTTGGGGGCTGAATTAGAAGATGGACCTTTAAAAACATCTGGAGACAATATCCAGTAGGGCATCCAAGAATGCCATAGCATTTCCTTTATGGATTTCACAGAGAGAGCAAGTCCCGGGTAACATACATAACAAACATAACACACCAGGTCTTGGTGAACAGACATTATGACAGTGAAGAGACAATCATTTCAAAGGCTCCCCAGTTTGCAGTTGCAATCAGGTACCAGCACAAAAGCATGCCATTTCTATACCTAACAGCCTGACCTGAGGGCCGGCACCATGACATCCTCTACCACGGGACCACTGGCCGCTCGTTTGCCCCATACTACTGCAGAACCAGAGGGTAGGATGAACCAACGGGATTTCGACTATCGGAGTTGCGAGACCAGAGGCCAGGCATTGTGTATGATCTGTAACCCATTATGGCTACAGGCTTATTGCCAATGACAGCAACTTATAGATGAGTCTGTGTGGCAGACTAATGTTCAATAATATTTCTTTTCAATACTGTACTGCGACATCAAGCCAAGCATGGTGTTCCGTAAGTCTCATGGAATTTCCTGTCTGTTCTGGAAACTGCAAGTTTTTACCCTGATTGCACCAGTCTTAAAAGAAAATCTGAAAAATCAGTTAAGAAATGGAGAAGCATCTCATTCCTCACAACGAAAAGAATATGAGATGTAAAATGTCATCAGTTTGATGTGCTGGCAAACTTCCTGGAATCAGTCGACCAAAGATAACTATGTTTATAAATATTTGGGATATGAAGATACTGTATATAAATTGCATTTTTATTATTATTATAAAAGTGTGGTGGGGGCTTGTTTTTTTTTTTTTAAAAAAAAGGAAAAGAAATAGCTCTGCAGTGTATTCTAAATATATACATTAGGGTGTTTTGTGCTGTGCATAGCATATTGTTAATAAGGAAGAAACTAAATGCTACTTTCTTGCTCTCTCTCAAGCTACTCCCTTCTCAACATCTCCCAGCAAGAGGTGCTAAGAGGCTGGTGGAATGGCACTGGAGTTGCCCACAGCTATGGCAGCTCAGGTGAGCAGCCCTCTTGTCGATCCCTCTATCTTAAGGTTTTCTGCTGCCGACCCATTACCTCAGTATCTAAGAATCTCCTATGTAAAATCAATAGCAATAACAAAATCCCTTGGAGACTTTGTGGAGTCTGTTGGACGATACAGCTGGGCTGTGCTGGAGGAATAGCTGGGGATGACTACAGCTTGTTCCAGCTCCTCCTGTCAGGTTTTATTGCAGGGAGAGGCTCAGGACTGCTGCCCATGAAACTCTCACAGTCCAGATAATTGCTTTTCTATTCTTTTTACAACTGATATTTCATTCTTGTTAAGACAGGAGAGTTGCTGAAGTATGATAGAAGCTGCTCCCACACCCACGTACATTCTGTTCCTGACCAGCTGGCCTCCACACTATGCCAGTCCGGGACTCTTCGCACCCAGTTCTGGCAATCCCTCTGCAGCACCCCTTGCTATTCCTGTCCCCTCACAAGCTCATTTGCACAGCTCTGCTCGGGGACCTCAGCTGTGCCGTACGACTTCACTCCATCCAAAGCCTAGCCCCTCCGCAGCCCCACTAGTGCATCCCGATGCTGAGCACCAGTCCCTCCTGCTATTCTTGTGCAAATCTATTCCTGTTTAATTGCTGTCTCTCCCATCTTGCAGCTCTATCAACATCCACATTTTCATTTGTCATCTTTTCTTGATTCCCAGCCTTTTTTCTGTTATTCCCTGCAATAACAGACAGCATGCCACAACTGATTCCTTTTCCATTCTGCTTTCTTAACCACGGCTGAAAAAGCAAGTATTACCCCACTAGTATACCTATCTGAAATCTATTGAGCTGCCAGCTGGCTCCATGAAACAGAGGTAAAGAATTAAGGCATAACGTTTGCAATAATCACCCTGCAGAGCATTAACTGCCTGTCACTTGAGCCCCGGATTGGTGGTCTCAGTCGGTCTCAGCCCTGGCTGGCACATCACGCCACTCCCACGCACCAGGAGGGTCTCTCCAAGCACTGAGAGGCTCTCAACTCTCTTATCATGGCTTTGCACCTTCCACTTTCTTGGCAAATAACCATTCGCTCCACAGCCTGGGGCTGCAGGAACCTGACTTTCATCCCAGTCAGCAACCAGCTCGTGACAAATACCAGTGAAAGCCTCAGCATTTAGCACCTTTCGGTCCAGATGTAAGACGCATTGGATAGATACTGCACTGGATACTCAAACCACTCCCAAAGCAAGGGCAGAGAGCTGTGTAAAGAAACAGCTGGAGTGAGACCGTACATCATTCCTGTGTTATAAAATACAATTTGTGTTGCATTCTTTAAGAGCAGGAAGAAAAATTCTGTGCACATTCATGTACAGGATTATTTGTGTTTGGGGGAAAACAGGATTGCCAGCGTTCGAGATCAGCCAGCCCTCAATGGGGTTCAAGGTCTGGAAAGTGATGCCTCGTTTGCCTTCCCATTGCAAATGTTAACTAAAAGTAGCTCTGGTGAGAGGTGTCAGCTCAACAGCCCTGGAGATTAACCTGCCAAATTCTCTGCTCAGTCGCAACACTGTAAACCCTGAGCAATTTCTACCGTAATCAGCAGAGCTACTCCAGAACTGCAGCCAGGGGTGGGTTTTGGTACTGGGACCATCCATTCTCATCCACAGCAGGAAGAGACCTTGTTTAACTCCACAGCAGTGCTCCCAGCGACCTCAGCAAGACCCAGATTTGATCCTACAAGAGATACAGCACCAGGAGCAACAGTATTTGCTTTACCAGAGTGGAGGCTAGTAACATGTTCCCCACCAACTAACACTTTACCTCAATCTGTGCTGGAAAGACCAACGCTGCTTCATAGTTAGCATACAGTAAACTCACAATTAGCACCAAGGATGGGTATTTTTAAAAGAGCAGACTTACACCTAATCACACCCATTTAAACCATTCATACCACGATTCCAACGGAAGGGCAATTGGAGCAAAACCAGGCACTCTAAATGAAAATACTAATAACAGCAGAAAGAACTGGGGTACCTGGATATACACATGGATGGCCCTGTGCAGCTGCCATCAATATGAGCCTGCCATATGCTATACCGATAAGGATGATGGCATTCCCTACCTCTCCAGTCACACACCTGGGTCCCCTGGACCTATTCTGTGAAGTTACTGAACTGCAGCTGTAGCTCGGGCTTGACTCGTCTCTGCCCAAGTCATCAGGATACCTGAAGAGCTCCAAGGAGGATCAGATTTCCCCAGACCTCTTTGTGTCACAGCCAAGAGTCCACAAGCCCAAGGTAGCATATTACCCTCATTTTCTGATTTTTTTTTTCATTGCTATTTGACCAGATCAGATTCTTCTAAAGAGAGAAAGTCTGACTTTGAACCAGTGGGACTCCAGTTTGAAATGAAGAAGTGAGCAGTTCCCTGAACAATTCTCTCTCTTCCTCCATGCCTTCATCTCTGTGGACTTTCTACATTGTGCATGTGATGATTTATGATGTTGACATCATCATAAAGCTCTCTCACTATTTCATAAAAGGCCTTAAAAAGAGAGTGCTTTAGCTTGGTAGTGTTGGGTAAGGTTCAGTATTAAAGCACCATGTGTTTGGAGGGGCTGCAGTCCACAAAACCTCCAAACATTTGGGGGTTCAGCCATCATTCAGCATAGAAGACCGGCATGTTTTGCCACCTGTGGTGTTCTGTGGGCCCTGATGGCCTAAAGCTTGCCACAGTGAAGAGCAGGACGTGAAAATTTCTACCAGGAGCAGATGCCCATCACAGTTCTTTGCTCTCCCATCTTGTGCCCGTAAGTGTTCAAAGACAGAGACTTTAATCACCCTGTAACCTTCACTCAGTCCTTTTTTTGTGTATGCAGAGTTGCCTGGAGTAGGCAGGGAATCACTTTTCTCTGTGTAAAGCTCTCACATGAGCACATGCAGGACACTATCTTCACTCCTGAGCACCTCATTATGCAAAATATATTGACAAAAATGAACAAGAGCAGAGCAGAGCAACAAAACAGTCAGATAATTAGAGCAGTCAAAGAATGAAAGGGTCAAATATGCCTGTCGTGGCCGCAAATAGGAGACAGGATATCAATAGGAATACGACAAAGGGAAAGATCAGACCTGAGAAAAACTTCCTGACAGCAAGGTATGGCAGGAGGTTGTGGAATGTCTCCCAAAGCGTGTAACCGGATCCTCCCTGCTAGAAAATCCATCCGAGGAAACGGTGCTGGTACGCAGCTCGGTGCCCAGGAGGCACGCCTGCTGTGCAGTAATGGCCAGCTACGGTTATCACTCCCTGCACTTTCAACTGGATGTTTCCATCTGTGTGGCATGTCTCGAGCTCACGGGCAGCCTGCTGCTGTGCAGATGTTAAGCAGATGTCATCTCCCTCCCTCCAGTGGTTAAAGTGATTTCAGGACAAGACGATAATTAGCCCCTGAAAGGCTGTGGGCAGAATGCAGCAGGGTGCAGTAGGTTGCACTCCAGTGCCGTTGAGACCTGAGGCTTTTCACAGGTAAAAGCCATGGCCATAAGTCAAGCTGGTTTCTCAGTGCATCTGTGCACGCCCACTCCTTGACTCACTGCTGAGGAAGCTAGAGAAGAGGCTCCCGAGCAGCACAGTACGTGACAGACAGTACTGGCCATGGCCTTCATCCAGCCACCAGCCCTGTCCACGACAGCAGTCAGTGCCAGGTGCTCCAGGGAAGGTACAAGTACCCCACACAGATGGATATGGAACAGCCTGTCTTCCTATATCAGGCCTCGTTCTGGATTTTGAGACCTTGAGAAGCCTTGAACCCTAAAGACTGCACACACCTGGGTTGGGGCAATCCTAAG
>NW_010229866.1:0-1043 GCF_000690775.1 Eurypyga helias | reverse complement strand
TTAGTGTAGCAACAAGAGGATTGAGATACGATATCAGTTCTCAAACACATAAAAATATTGCAGGGATAGACAGACACACTGTTCTTCATGTCTACTGCTACAGCAAGAAGTCATAGCCTTAAATTGCAACTTGAAAATTTAGTCATATTTTACACAAAGCTTTGGAACTCTAAGGAATTAAGCAGATTAAGCTATGTTAAGGAACTTCTAAGTTGTTAACAGAATGATATATCCCAAATATGTCCTCAATAAAAAAGGATTCTCTTTCAGCTGTTAAATTTCTCTGTGAGAAAATAAAATGCACTGACCCTAAAATAACCCCACTTTGCTATTCCTCAGTATCTGTGTCTCTCTGCAGTACAAAGAAGCTCCCAAATCTTTTTCATTTCCATATATAGTGAAAAATATATAGGGCCAGTCTGAGTAGTAAAATACCAGGAATGCATGCACTGAAGAAAATAAAATTATTGAAACTCCTTTTTAGGACTAAGTGCCAAGTAAAAAACTCTTACCTCATGCACAGATGGCTGGAACCTTCCCATCTGTTAGTAACTTCTGGCCTCCATCTCCTGCACGATCCTAACGTCAGTCCTCTAAGCATATTAGCATGTCTGGGGTGTATTAAGAGTCAGAGAGGTCTCTGTACTGGGTTTATACAACTATTTGAGCATAGATGTCCCACTGGGATTTTTCCTCAGTTTAAATGGTCTTGTGTACATAAGACATTGAAAGATCAAAACCTACCAAAGCAGCAGGACCAGACTGAGATCTTAGTTGGCTCATGGGAATTCTGAAACAGGAGACTAATTTGAATTTCTGGTTCTGTTGAAGATCAACCCTGAAGTTGAATTTTCTCATGTTGTGCATACTGGGTAGGGTAGGTAATAGGGTAGGCAGGGTAGGTAATAGGTGGTGATACAGACTTCTAGCAGTGTCAGAAATTACTTGAACAACCATATAGATCTTAACCAGTTGTTATACCAGAAAAGAGATGTTTCCCCTTCAATATAAGAAATGCATGCTTGTCGTGGTTTAACTCCGGC
>NW_010229865.1:0-3871 GCF_000690775.1 Eurypyga helias | reverse complement strand
CTTTAGAGGTCCCTTCCAACCCCCCCACTCTGTGAATCTTATCTTCTTCCTATGCAGAACAGACCAAGTCAGTCACAGTCACAAAGGCACAATAATTTCATGTCAGAAGGACAAAGGCAGATGCGTTTCTTGAGGTGGACTTATTTCCCCCATTCACTTTATCCTAAAGCTATATCAAATCCAAATCTATCACTACAGCTACCAAATCTAAAGTAAGATTTCACATAAAATCCTATAGACTTGTGAATTCCAAATGAGTTTGCCTTAAATAAAAGATCAGCAGAAAATGCTTACATGTCTAATCTTTAATTCCCAGGTTTATAAAAGAATCCTGCATTAGGTATTTCTTGCACAAGTTTATAATTCACTGCCAGTCCCTCATGGACTACTTACTTTCTTCTTACAGAACCCCAGCTTGTCTCCACATCATCTCAAGATCCTTATTTTTGTTTTCCATTCTACAGTAATTTTTGATTTTGCCATCTTCCTTGAAGTGATTTAAGCAACATACTTAAGAGTCCTTTAGATAAGAACATGGAACAGAATAGTCCTCCAGAAACCTTGCTTGTCAGTGCACACCGTTGTATTATAATTATATAGCTAAGTATTACCTTGTTACTTTATCAAGTATTTTATTACTATATCAAGGATTATGTGAAATAAGACTACGTTCTGTATCCTTAAGGACTGGTTTAGTCTTCTATTCCATTAGATCTTATTTTCATAACATGTTTTTATTAGCAACACATTTACTTAGGTTCTAGGAATTCAGTAGGAAATCACCAGGCACTTCCATCTTGTTAAACAACAGTTTTCCGGCTGATTTCATGCATCCCATCCCCAGGTGGAGATTAAGGGGAAAGGCACAAACTGCCAGAGAGAACAGGACTTCTACACACATGCGAGTGAGTTCTTTCCACTGCAAGCAAAGCCTGGTTTCTGGTTTGACATCCATCCCCACACCTTTACAAAATTTCTGTATCACTGAACATATTTAACTTGTCTGTAGTTTTCACCTCATTTTACTGGAAAAACACTTAATACCTGCAAAAATGAAAAAATGTGGGGAAGAGGGGTGTAAGAAAGGACACTGCCATCACCACCACGCAGGTCAGGAAAAGAGACAACTGCAGGGTCCGAACATCATCTTTTTAAACACACCGTGCTAACCCACCCCCCGGCACAGGGCCCTGGCCCCAGAGGTCTGGAATTTCAGTACATCTACAAACAGCTCTGTTAACAAAATCTTTCTGATCTGGGCCCTTACAAAGTTAATAAATTAGATTCAGAGAAGACTGATGGAATCATAATCAAGATATGTTTGCATTTGGAAAAATCCCTATGTTAAAACCCTTAGAGCTTTAGCAGTGAACCTCCAAAAATCTGGCACACTTACACCAGTGAGTAGCTAATTGTTAAAAAACCAAACTACAAACCACCTTGATTACAGATTTTGAATTATTTATAACCAAGTTCATTCAATAATCACATAAAAGCCATAGTCGATTTACCTGAATAAATTCAACAGTAATTGATACCTTCTTTGCATGCAGAGCGGTGCGACGCAATTACAAGTTAAACATTCTATTTTTAATTTGGTTTTAAGAAATTCTCCACCACCGAGGAAGATTATTTGGTGCTACGGCAAAAAATCCAAAACATTGCTTTGCAAGTCAGAAAGTTATCTTTTCATAAGTTATTTCAACATACGAAATTATTTCCTACTTCCTGCACAGATGAGACAGCCTTGGCAATTTTTCAGTGTCGTCTTCACATCAACATGAAGGTTACTGTGGAACAACAAACACCATCCTGAACAGATCACACACCTTCAGCTGGCACCAGTAAAATTGCCTCTGCTTTACTGATAAGTCATCTCTCAAACCATTTTTAAAATTTAAGAAGGAAAAGGTCTGAAAACTCTTGCAGTTTTAATGCAGCCTTCACAAAGACAGATCACCACTCATCCTTCACTGGCAAACCTGTGACCTCAGCAAATCCTCAACAAAAAAAGTTATTTTTAAATATTATTTTTAGGAAACTAATTTTTGAACTCCCATTACCAGTCTTTAACACAGACCAAATCACTAAACACATTTATGGAACTAAGCCTCTAAAAACACTGCGTTAAATATTAGTTGACCTGGATACTGTAAAAGACTGTCACAATGATATTTTGTAAAAATACCATCTCTAAAAATAATCCATAAATTAAGTTATGAAAAATACTGATATTTATGACAGTATTTCCAATAAAAATTGTAATTTTTATTTTATAGCAAAATATTATTCACAAAGACATTCTCTTTGAGTTTTGAATTTAACATCCTTAGTTTTTCTGGTGAAAAATGAAATTGTGATGGATACATGCTTCTATATTGAAAACATTTTGACAGTTGCAGCATACAGCTTTCTCTGCTCAATATCGCATTAAGCATTTGCTTTCTAATTCCATTTTGGAATGCTTACCTACACCTACTTCCTACTCAAAATATTATGTTAAACCCCAGACCACACCTAGGATCTGAGCATTAAAGAAAGAAAGTGTAAAGCATGTATTGCAACTGCTGTTCTTTAAAAAGAAAAATGAGGATTATAAACTTAAATGGAATAGGAATAACTCATTCTCCCACATCAGAGAAGAATCACTGGTACAGGTGCTATGTGATTCACAAGCAAGGATCAGGATTCTGAAGGCATGACAGAAGTTGTTCGTCTAGATACTGATGTTACACCCTTCCAGTTACTGTAAAGAATCAGGAAACAGAAGCATACGTGGGAACTGAGCCCTACCTACCTGAGGGTAGTTTCCTCCGCAACTTTCTCCAAACATCAGCATATTAAACAAACAAACAAACCTCTAAAATAAAGGAGTGGGCTCTGCTTAGCTGCCTCCTACAGCCCAGTTCGGTACCGCAGGAGATGGAGCCCCTCCCTGAAGGTTACCCCCCCATTGTGCCAATGCCAGCCCCTGGGAGCCCCCGGGTCGACCCCACATTTTGGCTTGGCTGTCAGGACAGCAGTCTCCCTTCCCGATAAAACCACCCACAAGAGAGTAAACCGATAGAGACTCAAATTGGAAAAAGCCTGCCCATCACATCTTCCCCTTAGCTCAGCTGTGAGGCTAAAAGCCATTTTGGAATTGCAAAGCAACTACTTGGTATGAGATAAGGATCTGGACAGTAAGAAAATAATACCTCTGAAACTTTGAACTTGTTAGCATTTTTGCAAAATAAAGCCCCAGTGCTTTTAAAGAAAGACAACAGGAAATGAAAGACTGCTCAGAAGGGGGAAAAAAAGGTTGGGAAGAAAAAAAAAGCTTCTGCCTGTAGCAAACTGCAAGGGGTAACTTAAGAAACCAAGTCGCTGTCTGGCACTTCTACTTCGTTTTTTAAGAAATTAGTACTGTGCTCTTGAAAGCAACAGCAGAGTTTCACAGAATCACCAAGGTTGGAAAAGATCATCCAGTCCAACCATCAACCCAACACTACCACACCCACTAGACCATAGCCTCAAACGCCACGTCTACACGTTCCTCGAACATCTCCAGGGATAGTAACTCCACCACTTCCCTGGGCAGCCTGTTCCAGTGCCTGACCACTCTCTCAGTAAAGAAGATGGTTTCCTCTCTGCTGTGTTGTATTTCCAGCAGACATCTGGTAAGTTGAAGTCTCCCACGAAAACAAGGGCTAGTGTTTGTGAGACTTCTGCCAGCTGCTTGTAGAATGCTTCATCCGCCTCCTGGCTGGGTGGTCTGTAACAGACTCCCAGCAGGATGCCCGCCTTATTGGCCTTCCCACTCATCCTCAACCACAAGACCTACACTCCCGACCCCTCAACCAACTGCCTCAGTGTCCTGAAAACCCTCTTG
>NW_010229864.1:0-984 GCF_000690775.1 Eurypyga helias | reverse complement strand
CCCCCCCCCATAATACTAGAATCAGTTAGAAAAAGCTGTGTGGCCTTACTAAGGATATTGCCCTTTGCCTTTTTTTTTCTCTCCTAGCCAATACAACTGCGTCTAGCTTTGTGGTTGGCTTCCTTGGAGTACTAAAATGTTAATCGTGCTGCTTTTGAGATTGTTAACAGGTTTTTAAACCAAAAAGAAGTGTCAAGACAGTGGTATTTTAAATTCCAGCTATGAATTTCGCTTTGTGAGGTATGCAGTTTATAGTGCCAAGTCTCATGCAGATGCAATAGTACAATATGAAGGACAAACCCAGGGATTGCACAATTTAGCGTGTTCTATTACTCTAGTGCGGTGTGCCCTCATGTGGTTCAATGAAATATCTTCCTTGAATGAGTCAGACACCCTTTGAATTGATTGTCTCTTCTACTAGAGAACTGGGAAAAATAAGGAAAAATATATTAGCTTAAACGAGAGAAGGTTCGACGCTCGGTGGGTGTTTGGTATTGTTATGCAGCTCCCAAATGATTTGGTGCTTGGGGGTGCATACAGATACACTTTCATTTGGTTCTGACTCAACAACAGATGTTTGCGTTTTGCTTGTTTTTATAAGGGTTTGAGGATCCAGTTACCGATATTTGGGACGAGGTGGCTTCTTTTCCGACTGCTTAATCCTGATAAGTCTAAGTGTGGAAATGGAAGCTTGTTTGTTGATTTTCTCCTGCATTATTTATAATAACCAGTAGTCTTTTACTTATGAAAACATTTGAGTACTGTAAGATTTAATTTTGTGGTGATAATACATAGCTAGTTACTCTACGTATCTCATGTCACGCATGCCATGCGTTTGTAAACTTGACTATTATATCTGTATTCACTTATGGAAGGAATGTGAGAGTTAATGAGATGTTCTTAATGACAGTCAGGGCGGCGCAGCGGCGGCAGCACCTCAACCGCGGCTCGGCGCTCGGTTGGGGCAGGCAGAGGACGCCCCAG